>NC_065531.1:29054911-29357941 GCF_020184175.1 Aphis gossypii
TATGTTTGTTGGATATAAAAACACAATATGACGATTAGGCATAGTATTTAAAATTTAAATTATTCCACATACTAAATAAGCATATATTTTTAATGATATCTTATCATAATTCATTAGGAGAATGCATTTCTATAAGCTAAAAATACAAGACAGTATAGATAGGGAAATTACTTTCCGATTCAAACAATAA
Source organism: Aphis gossypii (assembly GCF_020184175.1). Lineage (NCBI taxonomy): Eukaryota > Metazoa > Arthropoda > Insecta > Hemiptera > Aphididae > Aphis > Aphis gossypii. Next base: position 29,055,102 of record NC_065531.1, read on the forward strand.
TTGATAAATATTTTGAAGAATCCGTGGCTTGCATGACAAACAAGGCGTGCAAGCTCATTTTTATAGACATAATATGTATATATATTATATATTATATGTATATTATACGTATTATGTTTAGCTAGCGTGTTATATTTTTTTTCTTTGACGAAGGACGAGCTGATGTATGTGAGGTATAATATATTATAATTCTTTTTTCACGGATGAATTAACGTGCATTTAGTAGGCATGGTAATCGGTATAATATTTTAAACCTATTGAATGCATCTATCAGTTATAATTACGATTCTTACGAATATAGTACAAATATAGATCACGTAATAGTCATATATATATATTTATTTATGATAACAAAGTGATTTAATATATTATATTTTTTAATAATAACATTATTTTTTGAATCTTTGTCAAATATTTAAATTTTTTTTTTTTTTTTAGATATACGTAAATTCATAAAGATTGCATACTTAGACTTATGTTCTATTAAATAGGTTTTTATAGTCCATGTTCATTGTTAAAATTGTCTGAAAATAAAATGCTACAAGTCAGTGGGCCCCATTCGATACGCCTGTATCTGAAACATGTGTGCAATTTAATACACACCCTCCATACCCAGTTTTTACGGTATCTACCAACGCGACTTTAATAAATGTATAATGTATATTTTTTACGTATGCATAGTTTACTATAAGTAAACAATATAGCTTTATAATACATAATAATATGTTAAGTGTATGGAATTAAAAAGCGTGAATTAATTACATATACATAAACACTTGATATGATGATAATATGATAAACATAATTATTATATTATATAAAATATTTAATTTGAAATCATTTTTCGTAAAAGTAAGTCAAGCACAATTAATTTGTGATTTTTTTTTAACGGTTATATAATTTTTAAGTTTATAAATAAAATATACTCTTTCATATAACTTCATCATCGTATACCTAGAAAATAGGTGAATACGTCTCTTTGGTCAGAATATTTATGTAAACACATAATAATATCATGTATTTTGTTATAGGTAGTATTATTACCGTAGTAACATAACGATTTCAATTTATCAAACTTGTTTTTTAATAGTAATAATTTTTTTATGTTACATATTGAGAAAAAGCTTTATTATTGGTCTTTGTCATAAAGTTATTGATTTTTAGCTACTTTAGTAAAATCCATTTTTAATATTTTAGATTCTATTAAATTGTTGTGATATAATTGAAAATGTGACATAAAATAAACCAACCACATGCCGATTTCTATAATCATATTAGGTTGCTTGTAGTGATACTTTCACAGCATGCTTAACATGATTATCCTCTTGATATTATTAGCTTTCGAAAAAAATAGAGATTGATAGTTTCAATCAATCTTTTTATATAATCAAATTCAGATCACACTATAATATTTTAATAGACAATAGTATTATACAACCCACAATAAGTCAATCTCACTTAAATAGTTTTATAAGCATAAGGGTATGTAATATTGTAAAAAAATACCATACTCATAAAAAAATGAAAAAAAAATGTTTGCTTAATTGTATGCTAATAAATTAGGTACGATAATTAATATACAAAATATACTGCATTACAATTAATCTTAATGATACAGAATATTATAAATTATATTATTAAATGTGTAAAGTATACTATTAGAATAATTGTTTATGCTTTATACTATAGTCTAGATTATAATGTCTTACAACATTTGTTATTAAATAATAAACAGAAATAAAATTATTGCTTTTAAATGTTTGGAAGTGACTGAATTCATTGTAAGTATCTACTTGTAATAATAATAATATAGTATAGTGACTAGTGAGTCGTATCAGTAGCGTAGTAGAGTTCGTTTATGGGGGGGGGGGTTAAACCCATAAAACTCCCTTATGTTTTATAGTAAGGTCCAAAGTAAAATTTTGAAGTATGAAGAAATCATAAATTATCTATATTTTATAACTAGTTCACTGTGTAGTTCCTATTTTTTGAACCTCATTTTAAGTAGGGTGTTTTGTACTTTGTTACATAATAAATTACGTTACTCATATTGTTCATAACACGATATCTGCTCATAAAATTGAGATGAACATACGTCAGACCCTTCAGTAATGTGTCCATCAGCCTTTTCACATTGTTAAAGGTCCGTACTATATAATAATGGGGGCTAGATGATTTCTTAAAATTACACATAATTGCTAAATAAAATAAGCAAATAAAATTGTTTTAAATTAAAAAATAACCAAGTACGCTTTATTTAAAAATCATCTGTTTTTTCGGTTTACTCTGTATATAGTATATACCATGTATTGGTTATTGTTTGGTAACGTATATGGTGTTATCATGCACAAAATCAATATAAAATATATTAATTAAACGAAAAACATATTCTATTGTGTTCTATATAGTAATATTTTATAGGTATTATACATGAACAATTTTTTATTTTTTATTATGTATTTATTATTTTATTATTTTATTTTTTAAATATATACCTACTGATATTTATAGTTTTTTTTTAATTTTTTAATTTTTATGGCTTCAAATATGTGGATTAGTCTACCTATATTTTTATATTTATACGAAACTAATTACTTGCTGTAAGAATATGAATAAGGACTAATCTTAAGGGCAAATATAATTCATTTAAATTATAAACTATCCTGATCGCCAAGGTTATGTAACGAATTTATATTCCAACATCGATTTGTTATAATAATTATGCTCAGTATGTATTTTTATTTTTTACTAATCAATAAATAAAACTTAATGTGATCAAAACATATATATTTACACAGTATAGCGAGTTCTGTACATAATATAATTATCCTTATAATTGTGTACACAGTTAATTTTTATTTTATTGTATGGTTTATTTCAAAAACCGTTTTACTGATTTAAATCTATATCATGTAATTATAGTATTTATTTATAAATATAGAACTTTAATTTAATATGAAATGTCGTTCGTCTTATTAAAATCAAATACTTAAGGAATAACTATTTTTATTATTGTATTATTTTATTTGTTTTAATTATATGTAATAATTTTTAGTTTTAATTTTAAATTTGATAAGAAAATGAAGTTTATTTTTAATCAATACTGATGAACCAATTTGTGAATAATTATTTTTTTATATTTTTTAACATTTTTAGAAATTTGAATTAAATATATGAATGTACATTATGTGCTCTAACTTACATAATTTAATAGTTATGTTATAACTTATAATGAACATCACATTTTAATTAATTAAGATACCTAAATAAATATATTTATACCTTATTTTAATAATATAATTAAATGTATAGTTAAGTATAAGCACATAACATAGTATAACTGATATTATTAAAATCTATACAACTAAATGAAATTTTTTAATTACTACTGTGGTAATATATTGTACAATATCTATTATATTATATAAATTATAAATCGATTTCAAAAAATTTTATTGTTCAAATATTATAAACATTAAAAAATATCTTCTCATATATAATTTCAGAATTATGCATAAGAACCAGTTTATAATATTATATATGATTACTGTTATTAATGTACGAGTGCGCCAAAACAACACCAGGGAAGTAACATATATATGCTTAAACAATTATTATGCTGTAATTTTTCAACAAGTGGCGGTATTCTTTTATACCTGTAAATATATATATTTAGGTAGACACACTATGATAGAGCAGGCATACCGGCAGTCAGTTTCCAGCAGCACACCATTCGTTTTAGTCTAGCGAATGAAATGGTTGTGTGCGATTATTAATATTTTATCGTGTTTTTTCACGCAATTGTTCGATTTATTATCTTTTTATATATTATTATATGTGTTACCTATTTAATAAGTGTATAAGTTTAAACAGGCAACATGCGGTTTAATAACTGTGAGTTAAAAAAATACCAGTGCAAAATAATCATATAATTATCAATGTATATTTAAAATACATTTGATAGTTATGAAACTAGATGTTTGAAAAATAATGCAGTTATTATTTGAATTATTTTTCATACTATGGATACTTCAACCGTTAAAAAGTGTTAAGGTAATTTTTTATATCATATTTGTAATTTTAAATTGAGTTTTAATTATTTAATTTAAATGGATAATACGTATATAACAATTTATACGTAGATTATTGCAGGTAAATTGATACCTAGTCATAAATAAATTTAAATAATTTTATTCAGTAATACTATCTGGTATATATATTGATTTAAATATTAGCAGATTTGTTAATAAGGAAATGCATTTTATGCAAATTGTAACTATGTTTATGTTAATCAACTATTATAAATAGATATATATACAAAAATAGTTTTATTTTAACAAAACAATCAACTAACAACATTTTACAAAATATTTAATCATTTAATTTCAGTAAAATATAATAATACTATTGATAATATGACACACAAACACATATTATGTCATAGTACAATTTCTAAAGTATTTTTTAAAAGGTAAAATTTTACAAATGAGGAAGTTCAAATAATCCTACAGTTATTTATAACATCTATATTATATTACATATTTAAGCAATTACTGTATAGTATCAGTTTTATTAATTACATTACATTATGGGGTGGGGGAGTTCCTAAATAATTGAAGATTTTTAAACAAATTTGGAATACTTTAAATGCATAATGTATATCGTATAGCAATCCATATCCCAAATTACAATTTTAAACAATTTTAATTTTGACAATTATTTCATATTTATAAAAAAAAAATAAATATATTTTTAGTGAATAAAAATATAAATAATAAGTACCAATCATATAGTTCATGAATATGGTAAAAATTTATAATAAATATTTTTCTGTTATAAATTTTAAAGCTTTAAAGACTTAAATATTTTAAAACTATTGTTCTTAAATTATTATTTTATTCTTTAATTCATTTTTTTTCAAATTAAATACAATTAAAAATATATTAATTAATAGTAAGGTGTATATCACATAATATATGCATTTTTTTATAGTAATTTAATTGACATTTTAATTTTGTTAGGTACCTATTGTCTATGACCACCCCATGTTATATTATTTTTTTCTAGGTAAATTTTTTTTTTTACTTTATAATATAGGTGTCAGATGGTTGATGCCTAATAATAATACTGAGCTGGAAATCTGTTGATTACCTCCTACTTATTAACAGTTACTGACTCTTCAATGTTGCATATTGTATAGATATTGTATTATAAAACTTCTCGTTTCGTCTAGATATATTTTAATGTTTTATCTTCACTATCCTCATTTTTCTAACGGATTCACGGCCAAAACAAAACTGCATTTTTTTTTCTTAAAATTGTAAAATTTAATAATTGTTTTTTGTTTATTCTCAAACAACAGTTTAAGAACATAAAAGTTTTTTTCGTACAATGTATTAGGTTCATAATGTACATTTATTTAACTACACTATTATACCACATTAAATGTGAATCACTTAGTGTATGTTTTTGGATGAGATAATATGAATTATAAATTAAGAATAATACAAATTTTAAAAGCGTTTTCACTAGAAAATTGTATTATTCGAAATTTAAATATATTGTCAAGATAAACAAATAAGTAGGTATGTAAAACTAACTAGTAAAACGGTTTTTGTTTGATGATCAACTCAATTCTCGGATCTTATTCTATTCGATTATCTATAGTCTTTAATGTATTTTAATAATCCACTAAAATTAAATTTAAAAGGTTTTTTCTTTTTTTTTTAGTAAGGGTCTTGAAAATGTTATAACTTTATAGTAAAAATAAAAAATCAATTGCAAACAATTAATATTTTTTGAAAATTGAAATGAAATGCCATGTAAGATATATAAGAAAAAAAGGATTTTAAATGTACGTACATAAAATATTTAATACTTCAACATTATTTCGATACATCTATACTGTTTATATTCTGTTTCACGGATTAAAACTAAAGTATGTCTATAGGCAACTTCAATATTAGGTTTATAAACTAATAATAAATTGATATATTAATGGTTTATTTACTATACTATCATGCCCGTTGGTAATTGTACGACAAGGTCGTTGTTGGAATACAAATAGTTTTCAATTAGGTATGTAAAATCGGCGGTTTAGTTATACGATTATTTTTGATTTAGATATACAACGAATAATTGAGCAATTTCTCGACAATGGTTAGAGAACTATAAGAATGTTTCTTTATTTTAACTTAAAAGTTTTATTTGCATATATAAAGTAATTATTGTATTTTAAAATCATTCGCTCCAGTGTTCATACTCATCATTTCATAAGACATTTCTGCATCGATTAACAAACATAATCGATCTGAATAAGAGTTTTCCTCTTTATCGTATATTCATTACACTTATTATATCTGTTATTCATGGAGCGCAACGGACCACAGACGATGCATTCCCGTGAGGGACAATCGTATACGTTCTCATTATCAGTATGAACAGAATGATTATCTTTTACTTGAAACCAAACGCGAGGAAAGTAACGATTCGGTAATAACTTTAAAAATTGCCTTCGTATATAAGTACTATATACGTCTATGCACCTTTTACTTTCATAGCACATCCTGTCTCGGATCCACTAGACCATTGTTTTTGTAATCCAATTGTCAGAACAGAGAGAATTCTACTATTTCTCTTTATGCCAAATATAAGTAACTGGTTCTAGTACCTAACAAACTATTACACACAGCATGAAAAAACATAAAAAACGGTTCGTTATCAGTTTTATGAAAACGAAATTGTAACAATGATGAGAAAAGGCCATTAGTGCTCGAATACTCATATAGTGGCAATGCTTATTTCCCGATAACCTTGCCCATTCAGGACACGTTTGATTTGCACGCATCAGTGACACACTTTATACTGAATAAAAAAAATAAAAAAATATTTTATGTAGGTATCCGATTATCGAATATGATTATACATAATATCACATTGTTTGAGCTATCATATTTTTTTTATTTTTTTTTTATTTTAGTCTGTTTAGATAATAATGGAAAATTCCTACTATTGTCAGGAAATATTATAAAATCGAACCATTCCTGTTGTCTAGGTTGATAACCTTAAATATTTCAAAATTATTTTTCAAGGATAAATAATAGTATATAACTAATAAAAATAATTTTGAATATTATGTAAGTTAAGATGAATTATTTACTTCCAATGAAAGATTCTACTCTTAAATAGAACAAATTCATGTATTAATAAAATAAAATAAAAACAGATAGTAAAAATTAATAACAATAATAGAAATAATTCATTTTATAAGACGATTGTTTTTGATTGATTTTTTGAGGTTAATTAAAACTGATTATTTATATTTGTACAGCATAACTTTATAATTTATTAAAATTGAAACATTTTATAAGTTATAAGTTTGTATATTTGATTGAAAATGGTTAATTAATTTTTAAATAGACACTTTAAGTTAATTTATAGTTTTAGATGAATTAACTTAAGTAAATGTTTTTAAAGTCATATAGTTGAATGTGTTTAACATATTTTTTTGAACATGCCAGTAGTGAAAAATCTTAATTTGAAATATACCTACTTATCATAATTATTTTACGGGCTAAAAAATTAACTATTAGGAAACGTATTATACTTAATATTTTTTCTGGTACAGTCAGGCTAAGTAAAGTATTTTTAATTTCGCACTGTTAAAAAGTGTATTATTATAAAATAATCATTTTATAATATACTTGTTTTTTTTTTATATTTATAAATAAGAATATATTAATATAATAAACATGTATCACTTTTACATTATTTGAAATCTAATCTATAAATTTAACAATATAATTAATTGTCAACACTTCGTATAATTATAAAATAATCGAATACGTTTTTATTATTTTATTTAAAAATTATATTATCACTAAAATTGTATTTTAATGTGTAGAAATTTTCTTTTGTCCTTACACTTGGGAATATTTTTGGGGGGTTTCCACATTAAATAGAATAGATACCTAAAACATATAAAAATAATTTGTATTATTAATAATAAATCTTTCTTCTAAATGTATCTATACAAGAAAATTATATCACAGTTGTAACACAGCACTATGATAAACTTCGTACAACATAATATATTATATTATATACCTACTGATAAACACATAAAACATATTATTAATGTCAATGGGCTGAATGGCGTCGACTAACTTTTATAAAAAAAGATCAACAATTTAGTCCATCAGAAAACACATTCGAATATCACTAACATTAAAGTAATTGACTAATGCTATAACATTTCTGTAATATTAATTATTATGTGATATCTTATCGTGTCTAATATGGACAATTAATAAACATATTATATCAAATATTCTAATATTCTATAATATTTTGGAACAAAATAGTACTTTTAAATTTTATTATCTATTATTTTATAATTACAATTTAAGTAGTTAAGTGTGCACAATGCACACACATTAATAAATATAATATATGTAATGTTCATGACGTGAATGACTTGAATTATTTTGTTTTTGATTTAAAAGTTGAGTACCCAAAAAACTAATTGAAATAGGCTATTATAAATAATCTGTTTTTCTATAACTTACATAATTATAAAATTTACTTACCTATACTTGTTATCATTTATTATTATTATTATTATTATTATTATTATTATCATTTATTATTTTGGGTGGTAACGGGATAACTAATATATTATCAGTAGTCTTGCGACCGACGCCTCGGACACCATCGCGAGCGTGTTTGTGTATTTTAATAAAGTCAATTATACTTAAAAGTGCCTTAAAAAGTTTCTTATAGTGATTATGCTATTAATTTAACATAATTATACAAAGTACATATATATGAAAATATGTGTACTTATTACCTACATAGTATATAAACCTAATAAATTATCTATTTATTTTAAAATGTGTAGGCACCCATTTTAGAATTTATTTGAATATTTAAAAAGGTTGTAGTAATTATAGTTTGGTATGTTATGTAGGTATATTAATTATTTATGTTTGATTGCATTGAGATAAACAGAGCGTACAAATTAAAATCAATGGTTACTATGATTTTTAAATATTGTAATTTAAACATTACTTACTATGCATATTAGTATGCTGTGCATAAAATGTATGCAAGTTCAGAATGATAAACGCACTAACGATTTTTTCGGAAAAATTATACTCTACAGAATAGTTTCAAAATGCTTTGTCATTAATTTATTGCATTAATTATACTAATAACATTTGTTTTAACTGTATTTTTTAAAATAAATGATACTTAAAATGAATAATTCTAAAAACTTGCTATACGATAAATAAATAAATTCTAAAAACTGATTTAAATATAAATCTGGTTTTATTGATATGTGTATCATTTTGTATGTTTAATAATGAAATTTCTTTTACTTTAACTTACATTTTTTAATTTAAAAATAATTTAAACATAATATTATTGTGCGTTATCAGTTATTATATTCATTGGTAGTGTTAATTATTTTTTTCTGAAATGTTAAATACTAATAAAAAGTATAATACAAATAGATACATACTTACCTAATAAGTAAGCTACTATTTTTTTTGAATGGTGAACATTATTTATAAATTATTGATTCATGAATAGATACAAGGTAATAAATAATTTAAAATATTAATTATATTTTTTTAAACAAAATTCGTGTCGTTAAAGGGAACTTTTTTGTACTCGTAATTATTCAGCTCGGACTACTAGGCCATTAGTATCAAATATATTGACATTTTTTTTTAAATTATAACTGTTAATAATAAGTTGTTCTTAAGTCTTAAATATAATTAAAAAAAATATATATTATCAGTAGAAACGTAACATTAAATTTTAGTTATATATTCAATATAGATTATATGATAGTATCATAATAATAGCAGTAATGTAATATTACTACTAATAATATTGTTGACTATCAATAGCTTAACTTGGATTTTGTTTATAAAAAATTTTTGATTTATGTATTACATGATTTACAAATTACAATTGTATCACATAGTCATGTATTACGTATAAAGGTATATAGACGTTCACAATTTTCTCAAAATGTCTGATAAAGCTACATAATCTTTTGCACCTCCTATTAATACCATTCATATTTATAGTTATTACTAGTATATCCCTAAAGAGCTGAAGGGGATTATCGTTCACCGGATCTTGGTTCAAAATTGTTGCAAAAAGAGAACTTATTTTGAGTTCAAAAAATGTTTACGGTATCTACATTGTTCATTTGAAGTAACCTAGGTGTGTATGGCTATTTGGGTCACAGAGTCTATATTACACACGTTTCATACTGTCTAACATCGATGCAAAAGATTCTATCATATATATCTATCATGATCATATCTATAGTTTCGGTTATACAATTAAAACATTTACCCGAATAAGTAGTAGAAATTTAAAAAAAATTATTTATAATATACTCTACATATTATATTAATAAGTAATTTTGAATAAGTTTATAATTATTATATGATGAAATATACAATTGGATTACTTTAATGAAATGTGTACGAAGTATAATATTAAATTGTACTTAGAGAAAAAAGTGTATAATATTTACAATTTATTATAAATATATTATAATAACTAAATTAGATTTATATACTAAAGAAATTATTTAATACATTTAGAGAAAATGAAAAATAATAAAATATATTTTTCTTATTCTTTGAAGTTATTGGTAGTTATATGGTTGTATTGAAAACTACGATTTTCGTAAAAAGGAATTAAAATAAGATTGCATCAGGTTGAAAGCCATTGAAAAATATCTTAAAAAGGTATGTGAAATCTGAAACTATGAATAAAACATTATTTATTCATTCTGGTAAGCTTAATCAGATAATATTATAAGACACTTCTTTACTTAGTTTATTTTCTCGAAAATGTCAATAAAAATAAAAAGTTGTCAACTGATTAGTTTATTGTTGTTATTAAAATTTATATTTTTAATAATAATAAAAAATAAATCCCCTGGTGAAATAATATAATAATTTTTTGTTTTAGATTAACGAAACGAATCTAATTGAACATTTAACACCATCGGAATGGAGACATTTCGTTGGACCCAATGCAAGTAAGTACTATCGGTTATGCTTTAGTTCCGCATAACAATTATTATTTGAACATAATATATAGATCGGCGGAGTGCGAAAGAAAAAAGTGAAAATGTGTGAATTGTTATTAAAGTTGTTACAAAATGTTTGAATCAGGGTGGGAGGTACACATATACCTACGTTTAAAAGAATAAATGTTAATCGTTATGGTTCCGTGGGTTTCCGAAGAGGTCAATAACACGTGGACAGTATTATAATTGTTGTGTATTTACACGCTAAAGATTTAGTTAGGGTTTTCTCGTTAGTTGACAGCGTTATCTTACAGGAAAAACCTAATTACGCGTGAATTGTATACTAACCTTTGTGTGAAAAAATTTGTTTTTAAAATTAGGTATAATTGATATAATACACGTATGGTATAATCGCAGAATAAATATAATTACATAATATAATATGTATATTTTAAATTATTCCAGGTCAACATTTTGGCGTAACTTACTTAAATCCAAGTATGCTGAAAATTGGACTGGTCAATTTTACGTCTGATAAGTTGGATCGTTATTTTCAATTAGATTTGAAAAAAAATGACGATTTATTTGACGACAAATTTGTCATTCTAAAAAGAAAAAATGGGAAATCGGAAATAATAGATGATGAATGGAATGATACGGGTTGTTATTACCATAGCTTTTCCCCCCATGTGGCTGCAGTTGATGTCTGCAATGGATTAGTAAATATAACAAAAATTTCATAATATATATTTTTTAATATTGTCTTTATTTAGAGGGGAATTCTTAAATCAAATGAGGATGATTTTTATGCCATAAGCCCATTACCAGAACGATTTCATGGTTTAGATGAAACACCACACGTAATTGTCCGAATAGAAAATGCAGCGAAGTTAAAAGATTCTCTTGGTAAATTTATCGCCGTGAATGAAAATAGTAAATTACCTAAAATTCGATCAAAAAGAGGTATTTGGTCACCATCTGTGTTGAATCTGGAAATAGCCATTTTTGTAGACCAAGACCTTTATAGACTCATGGCCATTAATTTTGAATCAAACACCGAAAAAGAAATTATTCGATTTGTTTTGGCTATGGTCAACGCTGTAAGTAACTAAACTCAATGAAACAACTGATTACTTTTCCATTCCTTATAGAATATTTTTTTTCAATAAAATTAAATATCACAAGGTGTATGACGAGAGTTTGTCAATAATTTCACTTTGAGTTCGTACTTAAATATGTCAAATCTTCATAAATCATAAGACACTCTCTCGTTTAATTTTTATACTAAAAATGATGCAATTTAATGCTTGACAACAAATAAATCATAATTATTATCTAATGACGATGTTCAATGAATAGTATTATAATAGCGGAAACAATAAAGTAAAAAGTAGCAGACGTATTTAAAAATGATATGAATAACATTGTCAAATCTCACGCATGAATAATAATGGAATCGTAACAGTTGTAGTATTATGGCCTAGTTGAATCTAATCAATGTGTCAGCAAATACGTGTTTAAAACGGTTTTTGGGTCATTTAGGTTGATTTGTTGTACCACGACCCTTCGTTAGGTCGTCAAATTAATTTTATTTTAAAAAGACTAGAGATTCTTCATTCGGATCCCGAAGGTCTGACTAGGTCTAATGATATAGACCGATTCCTAAGCAATTTTTGTAAATGGCAACAGACGGAAAATCCACCTCTAGATTCGGATCCTCTGCATTGGGATCATGCCGTTATATTGACTGGCCTTGATTTGTTTGTGACCGGAAAGAATGGTAAAATCAGTAACCAAGTGGTAGGTAAGTAGATGATATTTTATATATACTTAAAATATGATGACCAGTGGTGTAACTTTAAAATAATAGCTCGGGAGTGAAATTTTCAACGCTCCTCCACATCCAAACATTATACCAGGAGGTATGAGGGAATAGTGTATTAATCTTACTATAATTATTTTATACATTAAAAAAAAATATTATGGCATGTTTTATTTATTAAAAATTGTGTAAGAATTTCAAATTATTAAAAAAAAAATAATAATAATTTAATTGCTTATTAAAAATTATTAAAAGAAAAATATTGTATTACTTCGGGCCTTTTAAGCGAACGGGTCCAGGTGCGTCTGAACCCTCTGATCCCTCTTAGTTACGCCACTGATGATACTTCGACTTATTAAGATACATATGTTTTTTTTTTTGGTAGATTTATACAATACCTTTAAATTATTTACCTACGTTTACCTGTGTTATATTATAGGTCTCGCTCCAGTCGCTGGTATGTGTACGAAAACTAGCAGTTGTACTGTAAATGAAGGTCGTCATTTTGAAAGCGTTTACGTGGTTGCACATGAGATTGGTCATAAGTAAGAGATAACAATTCACTATATTTCAATATGATATAAATTTGACACAAAAATTTAGAAATATGATTAGTATGTATTATGCTTAGTGTATTCAATCTTTATAATGATGAACTACAGATAATATTATTTCAATCTTATTTGAAAAATGTAATGTAATAACTAATGAGTTATTTTTTATTTTTAATAAAATTAAAAACAACTATATCTACAGTAACAAAAAAAATTTCGTTTTTTTACGCTTTATTATAATGTGATTTCGTTGTTAGATGATCAACAAACTTGTGTGATAGTGTAAAACAATTTTAGAACTAAAACTTCAAGGGCACAACAACCAGTTATATGTAAAGAATGATGATTATTTAATTTATTAAATTGCTACCATGGTTTATACAAATAAATTATTAATTCATTCGATCCTTATTTTGTTTATTTGTTGTATAGTTTAGGAATGCGGCATGATGGAACTTCATCAGACAACAATTGTGATCCAACAAGTTACTTGATGTCACCGACCCTGGGAAGTGGTAAGATTACATGGTCCACGTGTAGCCACGAGTACCTGGAGAAGTTTTTACAGTAAGAGTTTCATGTATTTTTTAGAAATCATTTTTATAATTTATTGTACCATAATTATATCTAGATAAATATTTCTTAAACTGATTAGTTTTAAATTTTTAACAATTATTCATTTGTGTACAATCATAATGCGTATATAGAAATATCATAGCATGATAATAATATAATAATAATATAACATATTATTTTGTAAAAGTTAATGTGTTAAATAAATTGCTTTTTTTAATATTTTATCATAAAATTGTAACAAGTTATGGTTAAATAACAACGTTGAAATTTGATCATATTTTTATTCTTTTAATTTATACAACACAAATAAATAGTTAAGTTTATATAATATATATAAATTATAATATACCTAACAGGCTATTAAAAATTTGTATCTGTTTTTTAGTTTATATTTTAATTTAAAAGAAATTGTATTAGTAATAAAACATTATTTTTAGAATAAATTACATAATCATAGTTTAAGACTGAATTTTATTACCTAATATTATAATAACTCTTAAGTATTTACCATAATAATCAATATAATTAGGTATATTATGATTAAAAATAGCAATAAAATATTGAATATATTGAGATTTTAATTTTTTAATAAATATAATAATTGTAGCAATAGAAGGTCATTAATTTAATCGTATAAATTATTTTTATTTCGTATAAATAACATACTTTTTTACGTGTATTCTCAATATTTGAAACAAATAAAATATAATATATAATCATACTCATAATATGCATTGCCCTCAAAAATGTACTTATTTCAAAAATAATACGAATCTTAATCTAAATGCAGTGAAATTACATAATTATTAATAATAACTTAAAATGTATCTAGGAGCTCACAAGCAGGATGCTTATTTGACGACAGTGGAACTTCTGTATATATGGATCATAAACAACACGGTCGTTTGCCTGGTGAGCGGTTCGATGCACGCGAACAATGTCTGCTTAAATATGGACGAGGAAGTGAACATGCTACTAGTCAAGATTTAAGTGAGGTTTGTCGAGATTTACATTGCCAAAGGGATCGATATACATGGACTTCGCATCCTGCATTAGAAGGAACTCTATGTGGCCCAAATAAAGTAAGACTTTAATTGGTATTGATTATCGCCAATATAATATGTATTGCGTTGAATAAAATAAAACAAAATTATTTTCACTTTAAGAATGAATTAAAAACATGTACAGCATAGTACTACTTATCAATTTATTGTTGATAACTAGTATGAATTATTTACATGTAAAATTTAAAAATATCTTTGAATTTTTAGTTATCGGATAACACAAGATCTGACTTAAAAAAAATTTTGTTTAACACATTTAAAAAATTAAAACTTATCATTCAATAGAATGTTTTATTTTATTTTATAAATATATTTTATACCTTCCATTTATAACTTAATAAAACATATTCATTGTCATTTAATATCATTAATGTTAATAATAATTTTAGTGGTGTAGAAGTGGTCGATGTGTTCATAAAGGTTTGTCCGCTCTTCAAGCTGGATTTGCACCACATCAAAGTATCGATGGTGGATGGAGTGATTGGCAACCGTACTCAGATTGTGCTTCATCATGTTTGCTGGGTGATAAAAATGATCTAAATAGCGGTAGCACCGGCATAATGACCTCGTTAAGAAGATGCAACAATCCCAGGTAAAATTTAAACATGTAATAATTTATTTAATGATGTTTAAACTATTGCAATTGAATACCAGAAATATAGTTTATTAAACTAAAAATAATTACTAATCATAATTTATTCTTCTATATTTTGCAAGAAAATTAAAAATTATAACATAATTAAAATTTTCGACGAAGTTCCATTACGCAATACGTATAATTTCATACAACGTTTTTTTAAAGTTTTTATTTATGAATTTCCACATTTTTAAAATATAGTGCGATATTAATGCCAACGCTGTATAAATTATTATGAACATGTGCCAAATAACTACGTAAAAGAAAGCTGCCCAAACGTATTCTCAGGGTTATGGTCATTAGTTCATTACTATAATATGTCTTAAACAATAATGCGAATCAAGAAATTCAGAGTAAAAGAAACAAAGAGGCGTAGTTTAACTTTTTATAATTATTATTCGTATTTAAATTTCTAGCATTTAATAATCCACCCGTATAAACAATTCACATACATAAAGTGTGTGTATATAAATATATAAATCTTTGTGATTTTATTTGCGTAAAATAAATAACAAATGCTCAGAAAAAAAAATAATAATAATTATAAAAAAAACCTTAAACCGAAAATATAATACACAATTTACAGTAAATTAAAGTTAATAATTTTAAATTATTCGTTAATCCGAAAGATTCTATAATCCAAATGATCTCTTTCTACAATCTCGTTTGGATTAACGAGACCCTACTGTACTTTTATTAAGAAATTAAGATATGTAAAATAATATTATATTTTATTAAGTCGCTAATAGTTCATAAATTATAATATTTCGATACATTATTTAATATTTTATTGATTTATAGGCCAGAAAATAGTGGTAAATTATGTTCAGGTGGTGATCAAAAGTACAAATCGTGTTCCACAGAACAAGTAATTTATAGTTTTTTTTTTTAAATTAAGATGAAAATAATATATCAGAAATTTATGGATGGTTTTTTAGTGTACAAATGCACCACAGCTTACTCTTAAAGACTTCGCTAATGAGATATGTTTAAGAGCTAAGGAATACGATGTGGAACTTCTGGGAACTGGTTATCAAAAAATTAGTTCAGATCGTATGTGTAAATTTACTATCATTATTATTTATTATATGTATATGAACAATTTTATTTTAGCTAAAGATGCCTGTACCGTTTGGTGTTATAAAGAAAAAGGAGGTACAAAAAGTCGGGGTTGGTCTTTTCCAGATGGAACAACATGTAAACTAAATAAGAATAAAGAATCTACTTATTGTATTGGTGGTTATTGTAAGGTTAGTATTACCATACGACATGCTGTATTCATATCTAAAGTTTAAAATTTCAGAACAAATTTTTTGTTGAAATCAAAATATTTGTAAATGTCATTCCTCATGAGTTACTCTTATAGTTATTCAAAAATAATAAAAATACATAGGCACAATAAATTTCTTTATTTAGCTTTTAAGTTCAATGATTGATAAATTCATCAAAATCATGAAAATTTGTAAATTATTTTGTAGTTTTGATACCTATCATTGTATTCAAATTTAACACATCCATTATTATAGAGACCTACTCTATTTTCGAGATTCACTCGATAATTACTGTACACCAGTGTGTTACTCACTTGACCACACTTTTTAAATATGAAGAGAGAAATATTTAAATGCCGTCTTTATTATAATGATATCACATTTCTACATAAAACATACACATTCAGGCTTCGGTAATGCTTCGGTAATCAATCGCGAAGATTTTATTTAATATGTGTTACAAATAATAATTTACATATAAAATATTAACAATCAGATAATAGTTATTAGTAATATTTTGTAACGATTAAATTTTAATTTATTTCTAACTTAACATTACTTCAGTGTATATTATATCATATTATAGTCATATTTCTATGAACAGTTATTATATGTAAACTACTTGTTTGATAATTCATAATTATTACAATAAATTTATTTAATTTTGTGTAAACAGGAATTCGTTTGCGACAAATCATCTTCTCCAGATACACTGTATATTGAAGAGGTAAAAAAATGTGAAGTAAATGAACCACCAGTAAATCGGTTGAGACCGCCTTCAAAACCGTTGCCGCTTTTGCCTGCGGAGTCCAGTATTGTTGGATGGAAATGGCAGCCAATTTCTGTGTGCCACTATAGTTGTATGGTTCCGGGCGTCGGACTTAAGCTGGTTGAAGGTAAAATGTGCAAGACGTGTGAACCAGTCATGAGCATAAAAATTTGTCGCCCACAAAAAGAAGCAAGTATACATTTCGATATTAGCTTATTTACTGCTAATTTATACTGTTAAGTCGTAAAAACAAACTCATGATAATTGTACCTGTTGTTTACCTACGTCCTACTTCATTCAATAGTATATGTTGAATAAATTGAATACAAATATTTAAATAACATATTTAATAAACAAAATTAGTATTGATATATTTAATCTTAAATCAAACAGTTGACTATAGTTTTACTTATACTATTAAAATATAATTATTATTTTTCTTATTTTATGTGCTAAATCTCTTAAAAGATTGGATTTATAATGGTAATCTTCAAAAATTAATAAAAAATTAAATTAATTATAAAACAGTACTTAAAAATATAGCTTTCTTAAAATTTTAAAATATAAAATTCCAATCGTTTTAAAATATTATTAATGCGATCGGACTTATTTATAGTTTTAACTTTTTAATATAAAACAAATGAACTATAGTAATTTACATCCAATAATATTATTGTTTATTGTAATTTAGTGAATCATAATAATTTTGTATGACAATTTTCATGGGGATTGTACAAACATAATAATTTCTTACGAATTTTTGCACAATATTTTAAATACCATAATAGATTAATTCTTAAAAAATAAAATGGCTAAACATTTTTCAAGTTTAATTTTAAAAGTAATTTTAAATATTAATTTTGGTAAATAAAATTTATTTATTTATTGTAGTTACTTACCGAGTGAATAGTGAAAACTTTTAGTTCTATAGAATAGCGTATATAATTTTGTGATAATTATTTTAACATTTATCTTTTGCATTATAATAGCAATGCAAAATGGGTTTGAAATCTGTAGTAGATTATGCAACTTCAATTTGTACTAAATATGGTCAAAAAGTGCAGAGACTTTCTGGTTTAGGAATGCAACTGTCATCAGTGCCAGGTAAGAAAGCGTAATCAAAAAACATACTTTTTAGTAAATAATTACAAAGTTTTTAAAATTTTAATCATAATGATTTATAGAGGATATGGATAGACCATGTAGACTTGCATGTCAAGATCAAACGGTGCAGCACAGGTTTTATATTGTTAATGGTGAAGTTGGATGGTTTCCATTCGGTACGGATTGTGCTCGAGGAGATCCGGACCGGCAGGCATTTTGTTTGAGTGGAAAATGTTTGGTGAGTACTCTTAAAGATAATAAATTAAACACAGTGAACTAAACCATTAACCCAAACATTATAATATGATATGAAAAAATATTTAATTTCTTGTTTTTAATGATGGTACTACATATTCAACATTGTATGAAACAACTTTAATCAGACTTCATATTGTTATGGTATTCATAATACATACAATATACAAATATATAAAAATATTTATGTGCATATATATATATTATTATTATTATAAGCGCAATGCCTCGACTACATTGATCACAGGCCGCTATTAGTATGTTATATATTGGTTTTTAGTATATCAAAAGGTTACACATTTTTTTTTTATATAATACCGAATAAAATATATATAAATCGTTAAGAATCAAAATTTTAAAAAGCATTTAAAGAGGCTATTTTCAAAAGTATTATTTTAAGAAGTTTTATAATGATTTTACAGTTGATAACATTTTTCGTAAATAAAATAAAATGGTTCATTTAGAATGTAAATTGTAAGTTATGTTTATGATTTAAAACTATTTTTTAGCGTTTTTGTGACAGAAAGTTCAATTCTATAAAAATAACTTTGTAATAAATATAGTACGGTATTGTTGTAAAAGTATTTTTTTCTTAAAATTAGTTTACTATCATAATATTTTATTATAATCTCAGATTGATTTTGACACGGCCGATGAGATTCTCTGGATAAGGAGAGGTGCAGGCGCTGGGGCCGTGCCAATTTGAACCATTCACACTTCTTTAATTTAATATCATTAATTTATAAAAAAAACAATTTTATAAATTAAAATAAATCTTAAATTTAAAATACTTAATAAATAATAATGCTAAATCAATTTTTGTATATGTCTACATTTTTCAATAGGATTTTGGATCCGATAACATGCCACTATCGTTAGATGAATTGACACCGCACAATAATTTCAGTTCAAATCGTATAAAAAGAAGTTTGTCAACGGAGAATAGCGATTATACTTTAGAACAGATCATACAATCTTTCTTCAATATAAATAGAGGTAAGCTGTTAATTACTTATCATAGACACATGTTTTAAAATGTTTATACCTGAACCAAACATTGTGGTATTTATATATTTTATAACTAATTGTTGCACATGATATCATTTTATTATTTATTACAGATAAGAAAAAACCAATTATAGACCATGACATGATATCGCTAGACTTTGAAAATCCTGTAGAAATACATAATACGTGATAAGATGTAAAAACTACATTAGTTTTTGTATTGGAAATGAAAATAAATGTGCGATAAATCAATTAATGTGTTAACTTTTATTGTTTTATTATTCACGTACGGCGTCTTGTATAGGCAAATTTAGTACATGAATGTGTACTTGCATAATAACAATATGATAATATCATTATTAATATGTACCTGCTAGCATATTAATATTATCATTTATTGTAGTTGATATTTACATACGTGCATATTGTTTATTATAATTAACTATAGTCTATTATATATAACTTATATGAAATCTATATTTTTTTTATATAAATATAGGTAGTTTTTTTATTAATTAAACCTAGTTTATTTTAAACAAAATATATGATAAAACAATAATTTTTAAAAGTTGTATACAAACACACATTCTCATGTATTGTAGATCAAAATATTTTATTCAAATATATCATATATTTATATATAAATAATTTAAAAATCACTCAATAACAATAAATACGTTGAACAGTATTGAATAAAATTTAAAAGTAAGTAATAGTAAATAATAATTAAACAATATGAGATTAAAACAATTATTACATTGTATATAATGATTTGGTATGATAAAACCAATCCAATAAAAAGACAATAAGTAAGCTTAAAAACAGTTCAAATTGTATATAATACAGAATCGTTTAAAAAATATAGACAAAAATGAAGGAAGGAAAAATTATTAAAGTGTTTAAAATATAAGCCCATTTTTAAGTAAAATTAACAAATCTAAATATCACACAGTTATTTAAAAAAAAGGAATTAAATTTAAATCGATGAAATCAGATTAAAAAGTTTACATATTAACAATAAGTAATAATAATAATAAAATAGCAATAATGTATTTAATAAATTTAATTACTAAGAACAACCAAAATAAATACCTTGCAAAATTGTAAAAAATAATCACAGCTTCTGCTTTCTTCTTGAATCCTTATTTAATTTATCACCACCGTCCACACTATCAATAGTTGTTAATTCTTTGTAGTATATCTAAACATAATATTGTGTTTATTACTTTTGATGATATTCATAAATATATATATTGAAATTAATGCAATAAAGATAAGTGATAAACAATATATTGTTGATTCTAATTTTGAAATTATTTGCTTTAGTAACATAAATAATAACGAATAGTTTGTATTTTATTTTGAAGTCTAGTTATTCATTGTTTTGTTGTTTTAAAAAAATATACTATGATAAAATCAAAGATAGTTTAGTAGAGATAATTAAAGGCATTTTACTTATAAGTTATAACCATTTTGGTTTTGATATTGATACCTATATATTATAATATGATTTTTTTTATTTTTTAAATAGAATTATATAAAAGTGTATTATTGATCTAGTCTCATAGTTCATAAAAATAAGTCTATACTATTATTTTTTAATACAATATTATTCCAAGTTACGTACCTTGTTATTCATTATATAAAAAAATCACCTATCCAATTTGAAACCATTTTATATTTTCTACTGGCTTATACTTAACTTCCTTGTAATGACGCTGTGTAAAATATTATATTTTATTATTAGTTGAATATTCAACGGAATTAAAATTAATATTTTTATTTAACATACACATGGTAATTTTTTAATGTAGTCATTAAATTCAATTGAGTTATATATATTTTATATGTTTCGGAAAATGAAACTGTAATGAAACATCATGGTTTTTAAATACTTTTAAAAAACAATTTAATTTTTACTATTTTTAATTTTTAACCTTCTGTACATTTTAAAACTATAAATTCTATGTTATAGTATATTAAACTAGTCGTTTATTATTTATAATCTAAAAACATGGAAAGACTTTTTTAAAAGTTCTGCTCAGGCAACTGAAATATTTCATTGGACACCAAAAAGTTTTAATACCCTTGGTACTTTGTTCAAACTATTGATTTTATAATGATTGAATGTATTTTAAAAATTGATTTTTACCTTTTCTTCGTTGTCAGGTACCCTAGAAAGCAAATCCAGGAGTTCGTTGTTTGGAATTGTATGTGGACGAAGTATTTTCCTGGTGAACTTATTGATGCCCCAACCCATAATCAGATATCTTATTGGAATATAATACAGTACTATGGTTACGGCAATCAGTAACACGATGGCCAAGTACGATAAGAATGGCACGGAAAAGTTTAAAAGGCTGTGGATACAAAACATAAGATATTTAAGCTTATTTCATTTAATAAGATTAAAAGATCTTACTTTTTAATTTTTTCACCAAACGAAGCTATGTCTCCTATTGTGTTCTGAACTAACTGCGTGACTTCTTGTACAGCGGCTACTCGTTCTTTCAGAGATTTTTTTTCTTCCTATAAATATTTTCTTTTAGTTATCATGTACAATAGTTTTTGTACGCTCATATGACGTTACCTTTGCTTTTTCGTCATCTTGATCGTCCTGTTGATCGTCTTGTTGATCGTCTTCATCGATCTGTTGTTCGTCGTCTTCGTCAATTAGTTTAGATGCACCCCACGAATATGCTACATAGTATTTTAAGAACACCAGTAATAATGCAATAGGTGCCATGTACGGCTCAAAAAATTGACAAGCAACCACGAATCCAATTAATACTAGAATAGTGTGCATTGGTGATTCCCATTCCACCCAGTACCTGGAGATACGTTATAGTTCAATACAATTTTGTTTATTAATATTATAGTATAAGTAGTAACAGTAAACGGGGTAAGAATAAATAATGATTACATATATAACTCATATATTGAATTAAGTTATACCTAGTGTATTTAATTTTATGCTTGAAGATAAAATTTTAAAATTTGATATACGATTACAAGTGCAATACATACATAATTCCACCTACTTATCATTAAAACAAATTTTGTAAAAAATTAAAATTAAAATAAATAAAATATATTTATTATTCATTTAGCTTCAAATAAGAATATGGATGTAGGTCAACGAGTTGAAACTTTTATCTTAAAACAAAACCAAGATATACAACCACTACCATTACAGTAAACAGAACACCGTTGATTTTTTTGTTGCAGTGGCGTAGTTCTTAATTACATGAATATTTAGTATATCCATTTAGTCTACCAAAGTAATAATGTATAATTAAAATGACCACGCTATACCCTATAGTCTATACATCAAAATGAATTTAGAGTGTTTTTGTATTTATGATATATTGGTCTGCTAATATTTATTAAATAATGTTCGCAAATTTTTTCTCAGTCTTAATAACTTATAATATTTGTTATTGTTTTTAAGTTCAATGCATATATACACGTGTATTAAGAACAAACTGTTGTCGGAACCGTTATTTATAAATTGGACTAAAAAATGATAAAACAACTTATAAGAAGTTTATAAAAGTAAGTTGTAAAGAAAAAAATACATAACTGTTAGTCGATCGATCAGCAAGGACTCCTTCGAGAATTACTGGCTAGTGACTGATATAAATAGTTTAAAGGTTATGAAAAAAAAAAATCGTAAGAAAAGTAAAGTAAGAAATTATATTATGCTTGAAAAATGAGTTGATCTACACAAACTGATGTGTCGATAGTGAAACAAAACAATCTTTTAAAACTAATCCAAATATACAGAATGTATTAATTTGTCAATAGATAAAACATTCAGAAATTAGATGGATAGATTTTTTTTTTTTATTGATACAGTATAATAATATAGAAAGACTTTTTAGTATTTTCGATAAAAGATATTGGTGGGAAATTAAAATATTTAGTTGACTACTCTAATTTTACACTGACATAGGTTAGGGTTAAGACGTATAGGTATAGGTTAAGAAATTCTAAGAAGAATTTCACTGGATGAACAATTATACGTAACATATTATGTCCATATGTGAGTTGTAAGTAGGTACTATCTATTCCAATGAAGTTTAAAAAAAATGTAAAAATGTAACTAACTCATACTTGACTAAAGCTTAACACTATAAATAAGTAAAAAATAAAGATCAAAAGTGTTGTAGCTTAAGTTTTACGAGTTTGACTGGATAATTCTAAATAGATCAAGAGATGTATAATGATTTCTTTATCATCTAGTTAAAAAGGCCAGTACACATTGCTTAATAGTTTTTTTGTACTTAAAACATTTATACGTATTTTTTACACATCTCTCTTTCTCATAGACATCTGACATGTTATACAAAGTTTATTATATAATGATGTTAAGCATAATGTAATAGTATAATATAATATTTATTGATAATGTTAATAAACTATAAGTATTTGAATATTTACTCAAAGTATTTTCCAATATCTATAGCCCATAAAACGAGCTGTTTGAGCCTCATGACATTTCTTATTAGTGTCTGTCTTTTGAACTTGATGTCTTGTTGCATATATTTTTCTTCTTTTGGATTTAATGTCCTGATAAACGCTCGTATCTAAACTTAACCAAAAATAGAATTAAATTAGGCCAAATTAGAAACAATATTACACGAATTTAGCAAAGATACCGGGTTCCAGATGAGCCGCATTTCCAATAAGATTTTTGGGTCGTTTCCTTTAGCTCGGGCTGACAACTTTTTATCCTTGAGAGAATACCATTTTTGTACACCATTATTAATAGAAAGCAACGGTATGGCTACTTTTCCCAGGAACTCTACTTTATAATCAGGATCTTCATCAAAAACTGTCACTTCGAGAACAGAGTTGATATCTTTAACGTTACTGAAACAAACAGTTTGTTAAAGTTAATTTTTTTTTTAATATTAGGATAATATACTAAAAGTTGTTAACGATATGATTTTTTATCCCAAAAATGAAAATAAATAAAATTTTATACATATTAAAAATTTATACTTTTAATTTTATACATTTTATACTTATTAAAATATAATAATTTCACAATTAAGTTATTAGGTTTAAAAAAATAATTAAAATTAATTTTTCAATTAAAATTATATTTATGTGTTTAAAATAAGCAATAATTAACAATTTTATATCAATAAGTTATAGCCATTAGCTTTAAGATAAGATATATATTTTAGTAATAGATTTATTATGAATTCGATTATAATTTATAGTCATTAGTGAATATTTGGATTGTTTAATTTACAAATCATTATCAAACTGTATGTATTTAAAACAGTAATTAGTAATTACTATTAGTAAGCAGTAAGCACTAATTACCGTGATTAGTAAAAATTTTAGGGCTTTTAAATTTTAAAATGTTTTTTATATAATCAATTAGCATTATTTCGACATGTCATTGTGTACACAGTCAAAAAAAAAAAAATACAACACTTTCGTAGAATCAATACATTCATCACTCTGTCCAGAATCTAAAATACCGATTCTATGTTGTATCTTTTATACCGACTTTTGAATAAATAATATTTTTTTACATTATTTATTTCCGTAGACAATGAATAATAGATAAAAAATATGAAACGTATCATTTTACATAATAGTTTATCAAGTGACCCCAATACCTATCTACTAATCGTTGTTTATACAAAAAATTTAAATAGTCATATTTTATTGTTGGCGTATCTGATGTATATATTATCTACATTAAATTATTGCACATAATGCACATGTATTTATGGAATATGGATTATGTAATAGAAGGACACAAATTTCAGATCTAATAAATACATTTCTTATTTTTTACACCTCTA
Source organism: Aphis gossypii (assembly GCF_020184175.1). Classification (NCBI taxonomy): domain Eukaryota; kingdom Metazoa; phylum Arthropoda; class Insecta; order Hemiptera; family Aphididae; genus Aphis; species Aphis gossypii. The sequence goes on from NC_065531.1 coordinate 29,081,052, forward strand.
AGGTGACATTAAAAGTTAGTTAATACATTTATCTAAAATTCATTATTACTTTAATTTAACATAATTAAAATAGTTTATTTATATTTAAATTTTTAATTCGGCCAAGTTTTGTTTTTTGTTAAAAACTTTTAATTTAAACTAACAAATGTTTTATTTAATGACATTCTTTTCTTTTATAAGCATTGGCTTTAAAAGAAGTTGCAATTATTTGTCAAAAAAATAATGTTTCAATTTATTTTTATTATTATTGAAACATGTATTTAGCATTTAGATTTTACTGTTGCTGAACTATGATATTTAAACTTTGAAATATTAAAAAATGTTTAAGTATTTATATACCCTTCTAGCATATTTTACTTTTTATTTATTTAATTTAATTTTTTAATTTTAGATTTATTTAGTTCCATTTCAAAATTATATTACTTATTAAGAAAGCTATCCCTAAGGTATTGAGGTATGAAGGTTTGAAATAATGTTGTTGAAGCAAAAAAATAGTTTATTCTGTTATCTCTTTTTAAACCAATTAGGTTAGTGTATTTTATCTATCTATTATAAAATTACTTTGTACTTAAAATTCATTAAAAAAAACTTCATATACTCGTATAATATAGCTTTAGGCGTTTTTACATTATGACCTAATGTTTTTGTTACATAAAATATTTAGAGAATATATCCTTGGTAATTGTTTTTTAGTCTAAAATCTTAAAAAAACTTTTTTTTTCTACGAACCGTAAAAACTCAAAACTGTCCTAAATTTAATCTTGTACTACATACTATATAATATACATACATATTTTAACTTATTTCTATTTCTTTATTTTGAAAAGTCTTTTTTTTCGCTAGTACATCAATTTCTTAAACATAATATATACCTAACAAATTAGGTATTTAATAAATATATTTGAAATTCTATACAAGACTCAGGATTAGGTTAAGACTTATTGCTTTTACGAACAGACAAACAATTTACTCTGACCAAACTTTATTTTGTTTGGATGTGAGTTATGAGTGTGTGATATGGTTGTCAAATACCTTTGTGCAAAGGCAGTAAAAATTATTAAAGGAATGAAATGTATGTAATCCGTGAGAACTGAGAGACTATTACGATTGATTTACTGACACGTAATAATGTGGAGAGTAAACTATAATACATTGTATGATTCATTTATCGAGCAGTCTCATTATTTTTAAATTGATTTAAGTTTTTTCTTTTAAAAAATGGTTCACTTAATTTCTGGTTAATAAAAATAAAACAATATTTATTTAAAAAAAATATAGTTTTTAATTATTTTCTGTCATTATATTTTTCTAAGTTTATTTTTACATTCTTGAATGACTACATACATTTTTAATATTTCCTAAGTATAATATTTTTAGAATTATTTTCATACATAAAAATCGAAATTTGGACGAGTAGTTTATGATATAATGTTTAAAGTTTATCGTTTATGTATACGAGGAGTAGTCGACCAACATTTTACAAAGTATCGCCGTATCTCTCCATTTCACTAACCTTTTACTATAAACTTTTGATGATTTAATATATATTATTACTTCTATTTTAATCATTTACTTTTGAACTATTTTGTATAAAATACGGGTAAGTTGACTTATAAATTTATTTTATTATTTTAAGATTTTTAAAATTGTTATATATTATGCTAAAAGTCCATTTTTAAATTTAATTTAAAATGTTTTATGATTTTATTATCTAAGTATTTTTTTTTAAATAATTGTATAATATAGCAAATATTTGTACAGTAAATTCAACAGGTATTGGTAATGGATTGAATTATTTCAAATAATAAAATTAATATAAATACATAGTTATTGTATTTATAAATACATTATACACCTACCTACTTTTACCTACTTATTTTTAAATATAATCCCACATTATTTGTTTAATTAAGTATTAGATTTTATTATTTAAATTATTTATATATTTTAAATATATTTAAAAGTAATTTTTCTGCTAAATATATACTATATAATAGGTGTAAATGTAAATCTGTAACAATAATCATGGTATTTTATAAATAATGAGTATACATCAATTATAAGAAAATTTATTTTAAACTTAATAGTTACCTAAGTTTTTTACTTATAAAACAAAATTTTTATTTAAAATAATCTAAATAGTAGGTAACCTCTTTATTTAATGAAAATGATTAATGAAATTTACAAATGACGTTCCATTTTTTTATTTTGGTTTGAAGTCAAAACTTTGAATTCGAGGTTCCATCTGACCATCCTTCAAGGGAAAAATATTTATTTAGAGCCTTGGAGGTTAAGATTTGGGCCACAAATGATTAAAAAAAGGTTAAGTACTAATTTTTCAAAAAACATAAAAGGAGAAAATTTCATTTTTGAGGGTGCCAGGCTGACAGATATTACATCATTTTGTGTATTTATATAAAGAAATTTATGGAACTTATAGCAGAGACTGTCTCTTCAACAACACAACTACTCAAGCATAGCACAATTGGTAAAAGAATTATTTCACATTTCCACTAAGGGGATGAGTAAAACATTTATATATTTACATAATTCATAACTATATCATAGAACAATCGAGTTACGTAACAGATAGTTATTAAATATTATACATATCAAAAAATAAATGTTTTTTTTTAGTACAAATTTGTTTGTCATATATTTGATAAATTTTATTTTCTCGTAATCGTACACCCAATAAATTATATAATTTGACTCTTTTAAGATCATGTCTTTTAATATTATCTTTTGTAATGATCGATGAACTTAGTGAGATATTAATATCTATATTGTATATAAATTTAATCAACAGTGAAGATATAATATTTCAATATTTTTTTTCATAAAACTTGTATGTAATATTAGACAGTTATAATTAGAATATTGTTCAATTTATTGTAGTATTTCACATATTATACATAGTAATAAATATATATATATATTTTTCATCAACTTGAATGTAAAAAAATAAAACTGAAACCATAAGTTGACACCAGAAAAATGAATAAGGATGTATCTAAGTTTTTTAATCTATAGTTTTTTGTATTCGTAATTTGTAATTTGTTTGAGAATAGTTAAAATATCATATGGATACGGTTTAAATGTATCTATGTAATTTAATTAACTAGGTAAGGTATCTGTATTAAAGTATTAAAGATAACTTAGTACTTTATGATTACACGCTAAGGATAATATAATATTATACATAAAATGTACAAAAAAAATAAAAATATTTTTTTAATAACAACATGGAAATAATTTAGAATGCATTAAATGCATGTTTGTCTACTCTACGGTAGTACATGGTACCTATTCTAGAATAACATGCATATAAAATATATATATTTTGTTTTACTATAAAGGTTATTGTTAATTCATTGGTGACCTTCTTACGTCAATCGATGTTTGATCAAGTGTGTTAACAAAGTATTGAGTCAAGCTAACAATTTTGTGAAAGAATAATGAAACTGACATAAATAATGAAACAGTAAACCTAAATCGTTTATAGATTCATATAATATTATAATATAATTATTATATTTATTTTTAGATATATACATGTAGAGTATAATATTTAAATATTATAAGTACTTTTATAAAGGGATAGATGAAATTTAATTGAAATTATTATGTGAAAAAAAATAAGATTAGATGATTTAAAATGGTACTCTTTACTATCGTAAGCAGCTTATTTATACATTCATTCGCTATGAAATTAAATTTTAAAACACAATCTATTTATGAGTATTTAAATATTCTGTAACATATTTATAACAACAAAGTCTTCTTTTGTTATTATTATTACATTTTATTTAGTTTTTTTTATTGGTATTTAAATTTCATAAATACGTATTCTTTAAACAAAATAAGTTTTAGTACATTTTTGTATAACTAAAAATTGAGAATATCATACATTAAATTAAATTAAATATATGATAAAGTGTTAGCTTGAATAAAAATCCCAGATAGTCATCCAACCGAAAAAAAAAACATTTAGAACACCAAGTGATTAATTTAAATTTCAAATGATCTCGAAACTTATTAGATGTAATATTTCTTTTTGTTAGCTATTTAAAATTCAATGATATTGAATACTTTTATAAATTAAGAATATAATATTATTAAGTAAGTATAATTAGTTTTTTTAAGAAAATATCAAATATCTGGATTAACAGTGGTTTTTTATGAAGATTTTAAAATTTTAATTACTTTGTATTTTTTGATATTATACACAATTATTGTTCATAAATTTAATTAGATTAAATTTTGAATTTTGAACATTATGACTTAAAATACCTAAATATTAGCTTGTGGTTTTTTTTTAAATATATTGGATTCGTAATCTTTAAAATATACTTATCTATAATCTATATATTGAAATAAAAAGTAATAGAATCATTCCTTTTTTAACCAATATAAATTCAAATTTAAATTAATTTTTAAAACATAGTTTCATCTTGACGGGTTAAAGTGTAATTGAATTTAATTAATGTAAATTAAAAAGATAAAAATTATTATAATTATTTTATTATTAGCTAAAAATATTTTTTTTTTTATGTATTTTAGCAGCCTAAACTGGCTGAATAATATAAAATAATATAAGATAATACCTTTGTATAGTATGGGCGTATAGCATAAAAATGTTAGTTTATCTAGTATAGAACAAATTAATAAAGTATTTATATTATAAGTTTACCATTTTAATATATATTAACGTCAAGATAAAAATTGAACCTACTAAGTTTTTATTATTTTTTTATGTATTGATTACTATGAATTGATTTTATATGCAAAAATTATTAATTTATAAATTGTTCTATTAAACTACAATACAAATGTATTTGATAAATATTGAGATTTTTTTTATTTCAGAAAAATGATAACATTTAATATTTAAGGTATACATTGGAATATATTTTAAAAGGATTTTCTTTTTTTATATTTATATTAACTAAAACTGGGTTTAATAGTGGTAGTATTGAGTATTTATTAGTTATCATTGATCAAGCTTTGGTTTCATACACATTAAATAAAGTATACTATAAAGCTTTATGCAATATAGATTTGTATAACTATTTCAGTATTGCATTTTGGATTTTTTAAACAACCAAAGTGTGTTTGTGGTTAAAATTTCATCACTGTTACAATTATTCTGGTTTAAATGTAAAACTAGTTAAAAAAAATAGGGCTTGATAAAAATTACTTAAAATCAATTTTTTTTTTATCATACTGAATTAAAAATATATGTCAAAGTTAGGTATTCAAATATGCATTAATTGTACACAATTAAATAGACATAGATATGATAAACAATATAAAATAATATTTTTAAATCAAAATAATTAAACTTTAGAATGAAAACTTTCGGTATATAAATTTATTACATTTGTACAAATATATTCAATAAACATATTTTAAATTTGTTTGACTATGGAAAATGGAACAAAAATAATTAAATAAAAATTATAAATATTGAAATATATTATATCTTAATGAAGAATAAAAATAGCTAAAATTAATTAAATTAATTATTTCAAACGGATGAAAGAAGATTACAGTCATGGAAAATTAGCATTTTGTATATTTTATTTATGCAAAATATTGTATAATAATGTATAGTTCATATGAAATAATATTGCTTTTTCTTTCATAAACTATGTCAAGTAGCACTTTGTTGTTATAATGCATCATCGTTAACTGTTAGTGTCTTAATTAAACGTACGTAGTGGTGATATAACACATTAATAATACATTTGGGAAGGATCAAGTTTCATTTGAAGTTCCTAAAATATATCATGTTGGTTATTAAGTAATAGTATAAATGCTTTTATGATTTTTATATATTTACTTACATAGTTTTAGTTTTTCTTTAAATATATATAATATATTATAAATAAATTGTGAAAAAATGAATAAAAAACTAATAATTTTCTAATTTCAAATAATCAATTTTCACTATGCTAGTATATTATAAGCCTTGTTCAACGAATCTAACGATACATTCAATTAAAATGGATGATTTATTTATAAGCTACACGATGTACTGGTTAGATGAAGATAGATGTTTGATTAATCAACATGATACTAGTTTAGAGATTTTAAGCACACAATACACTTATTATTCCTTCAAACATTGAACAATATTAATTATTATATTATGTTAAAATATAATTTAATAACATTAGTTATTAGATACTACAAATTATAACAATGGTAAGTAATATGTTTCTCGTATAAAGGTGTTATATATTTTCTTGTTAAAGACACCGTATAAATTATAATTCTGAATTTGTGTAAGTATATTATACATTAAAGCAAAATATTTTCTATGGATTGTAATGATTTTTGCATCACAAATAATTTGAATTTATAGCAATTAATTATTCTTTAATTAAAAAAATTTAATTTATTAATTAATTTATAACTATACACGACAGTTATTTATTTATTTATTATTTTTTTTTTTTTATGTCACTAGACAGTATTACCTATATAACGTAAATGTAATATACCAGTTATTTCTTTCCATGGGAGGAATTTTAGTTTTTAATGTTAAACCAACTTTTCATTAAGTTAGATAGGATTAATTGTTATAAAAATAATATTAACTACTACGTATTTGTTGGGGGAGCAAATTAATAAATCATTTAAAGTGGTCTTATCTGTTACTTATGATGAGTTATTTTAGTTTGTAGACTCCATAAATAAGGTTTAAATGCCATGGACATCGAAATTACATTTACTCATATGCGTGGCCACTGGCTATAGTGTTTTCTAAATAGTGCACTTATATATCAAAAGTTGGCATGAATAATAATCTGGTTATAAAATATGGTTATAAAATTATATAGGTTTCCTATACGGCCGGAGCGAATAATAATTCTAAGGACAAAAAAAAGAAATCCCTTGTCGAAGAACTTAAAACAAAAAGCAGCCACTTGGTGGTGATATAATCATCGATAAATATATACTCACAATGTGAATATCTTATCCCACGTGGGCGATAGTGTTTTGTATTCTGTGTGCGTCTGAAGTCGGGCGTTGACCAGTTCGAGCACACAAAACGGGTCGGATTTGCCACACAGGTCGGCCGACGTCAACCCTTGGGCCTTGTACACGCGGACGGTAAGCACGCCGACGTCGAGGAGATCGCAAAACGTCCGTCTGGGCGCGTACTTTTTTCGGATGTGTTCCTGTTCGGTGATTTCACGTTCGTAGTTGGACAAGTCCGATACCATGGCGATCGTCGAAGTTCCGCTGATAGTTAACAACAGGTATAGTATGCCTCCGCCGGTCGTGTCACGATTTTGATGATGGTCACCGCCATGATCTTCAGCAACGCCGCAGCTTCCGCCGACGTTGAGTTTGTACTTGATTTTGTGCGTCTTTTCCCGTTCCAATTTACTCAGGTCCATAATAGTGCTGTAAACAAAAACCACATTTGATATGGGTATTAAGGGCGTTTAAAAAAAATCTAATTATTTAATGCTTTTTTTGTGAATAGAATTAAGTCATTTATTCGGTTTAATTTCTCATGTTTGTTATATATTTTATAGTTAAAAAATGTATGATACCAGACATGTGTGTACTAAAATATATCTTACGTAGGTATTTAATACAACTTCAAATATGAAATATAACCATACGAAAACATGTAAAGAAGAAATCTTTATTTATTTATTAGTAGAAATATGAAGCAAATAACAAATGATATATTTTTGAATACATTTTGTATGCAAATTTTTAATACGCAAAATATCTCCTCCTTTGACTGTGGTACTGCCTAATATTATGTGATAAACAGTATTATTTCAACGTCAAATTTTAAAACTTAAATAATGTAAGAAATATAAGAATAATGAATAATGAACTCAAGAAATCTTTACGATTACTTCGCAAAGTGAGGAATTTATTGATGTTGAACAATAATTTTTTATGTTTTATACTACTTTCTATGGACACTTTTATTGCAGTAAAAAATATCTTATCAAGTTTTAGTGATACTTGGTATACTTTAAGATACTTCAAATCTCATTTTTTATTTTTTTATTAGTGGTTTCTTAAATACGTTAAAAAATGAGCATGCAATTTAGCATTCATGTTTTTAACGATTTCCGCCGAATCCACCCATATTAGTTTTTTTGTGTGCGATAATGTATCATTGCCTTTAAATTTAACATAACAAAAAACTCACTCGATTTCTGTTCCAGCGTTTTTTTTTTATATTTTAATTTAATATAATTTTTGTCTTTTACATTATAAATCTAGGAATTTTAATGCATAGTTATATTCTTATGTAAACTTCTATATTAAATGAAATATTTAGATAAGTATTAATTTTTTTACAATCGGTTTATTATGGTTTTAAAAAGTCCTATAAGTATTATGTAAGTATATCGTGATCCGATCAGATCGTTTATTAAAAAATACAATGACTCTAGATACATATTTCCAGTTACGTTAAAACGGACAGAGAAGACCAAAATCATGAGACGATTGCACAATTCCCAGTTCCAATATCCCATACAGTAGATTTGCTGTACACTGTACAGCTTGAACCTCAAATTTATTGAAATTATCACTCAATATCAAACATAACTGCAGTTACAATATATTTAGTATTTACTACAATACTAGATACATCATATATTTTTCGATTAATTTCAAAATGATAATATTAAATTTATGAACCAGCGAATTTATCGATCCTTATCTACTCATTAAGTTCATGAAAATAGATATTAATTACACAGTAAATATGTTATATATTCAAAACATAGTAGATGTATTTAGTGAATTAAGTATCATATAAGTACAATAGTTATTTTTGTGTTAGCTAAAATGAAATATAACCAATAATTTTTTTTTAATATTAGTTTATGATGTTATAAGTCATACGTGATGGGTAATTTTTGCAAGAAAACCATAATATTTACTGAAAAAAACATTACATGGATAATATTTTTTTTATTCTATAAATCTATTATATTAAATTTTTGATTCGTAATTGCTACAGTGCAGCTATAAAATGTATGACAGTCGTATGAAAAAGTGTATTTTAAAAATTCTATACTTTGGTATGAACATTTATTTCTTATTACGTTTCTATTCAACGTCAATAAATATAAAGTTGCAAGTCAAACAATGTATTTGTAAAACGTAAATAACGTTTTAATGATTTGTTGTCTGTTTCTTATTATATACAAAATATATGGTCGATAAATAGGAAATGCCTAAGAAGTTTTCAGTAATAATTAGGTACCAAAGTTATAGTTATTGTTCAAAGAATATATTATACTAACTGAAATAATTGGTCCTTAAATATCGTTTATAATGTTATCCAAAATTGAGCCAACAAATTTCTTCTTTAAATAACGGTTATGTTTTTTCATTAGTAACTATTATTATACTACCTAATGGCTAATACCTATTGTTATGTATAATATATTATTTATTATTTATTAATTAAAATAAATTTATAATGATTACAAAATCATATTTATTTTAATATTAATTTTACTGCAATTACTTTATTTTTTAACAATAAATTCATTGTTAATAATGGTTATAATATCTATATATATATTTAATGTATATTAATTTATAGTTTATCAATAGATTTTATTTAAAGATATTTGAGTTTTTGTGTGTTAATTCTATTGGAATTTATAAAGTTTAGATACTTAGTACTCACGTCATTCATAATCGTAAACTCATGAATATATATAGAACAGTTATGTATATAATATATTATGTATATTATATTAAAGTTAAAACGAAGCAAATAGTTATGTTATATACTTATATATACAGGAAGCGTCTAAATATATAAACCACAAATTATATAACCTTAAACTAAAGGAAAACCGAAAAACCAATAGACTTTCAACTGTAATGGATTAACCATGTATTTTAGATAAACTCATTTGTGAAACATATGCTAAAGATTATAAATTATAATTTATACATAAATATTATAATAATAGTAGATATAACTAAAATAACAACTAAGAGATGTTTATTATTTCTCTCTCATTAAATATTAATCTTTTTAAGTTGAATTTAAAGATGAAGAAAAAATCTTGGGTTAAGAAAAATAGGGTAAGATACTTGAGGGAAAAATATGTCAACGAACAAAAACCACCTAACTCTACTTACATTACTCGCCGAATTACTACTTTTAATTGACTTACCAATTTAATAACTGACAAGATCGTAAAACTAAAACTTTGTTTCTTATTGTATATTAAGACATTGATATAATAAAACTGGAAAACTATTTGAGAATTCAAAATGTCCAGATGCATATTCTTCCGAAATAATTTACAAATTTCTTATGTGCAAAGTAATAATAAAATATTTTAAATGTTTGCAGTGATTTTTATTAAATAATTTTGACAAATGAAATCGAAGATATTTTTAAGTCTAACACTTTTTCAGAATAGTAAGACAATAATATTTATTGATTTATTTTATACGGTAGCTTATAAAAAAATTAAATCATACCTTGCTATTATTTCTTCACGTGAACGTTCTTTCGCACACACGTTTATTTCTAGTTCTTGAGTCTGATCATCAAATAAATGTAAATCAAATTGTTCCAGCCAAGTAGGCGTTGGCATTCGATTACTACCTTTGCTCTTGAATTTTTCTCCTCCCAATCTATATACAAAATACATTTTGACAATATAATGGAATTCATAATACTATCAAAAGTAAACATACCTGAAACGAACGTATGGGTCACATAAACCATCAGGTATTGTACAGTTTTTTATTTTAATTAAAACAATAGTTACTACTGAACTCCAAACTTGACATTTGTACTTTCTACCTATTTCTGTTACTTTTCCTGTCTTTTGGAGACTCTATAGTAAAATACGATACAATATTCAACAATAAATTCATTTTTAATTTATTTTAAATGATTTTAGTATTAATCTTAATTTTTACCAACATTTCTATAAAAAAAAAGTCGATAAATTATTTCAGTTATGTTATTATAATATTATTTACCTGTTCGCGCTCTTCTCTGGATTGAGGTATTAAAGTTACATCGAGATAAATCTCTCCGAGGTATTCAGCATTTTGTGTATCTCGTAATTGTAAACATAACTCGTGCTGTCTAAAATAAAAATAAAAAAAGAAGAAAAAAATACTAAATAATGATGATGATACAATGCATTGAATAATAATTATTAAAAAATGTATATTTTTCAAGTATTCGACCATTATTACAAATATGTAACATTTTATTAGTATAACAAAAATATTCTTGAAATGTTTTTTTAAACGTGAAAAATATTAAAACATATTTTAATTTGTCAATGTTCCTTGAAATTTTTTCATAATTTAAAAATAATTCATTTTTCATGTTTTGACTAAATATTATTTTACTTTGTTTATTATTCTCTCTTTAAGTTGGCGTTTTAATACAATGGTGTTATATTTAATGGTAAGCATCAATCATTACTAGCATTAATCTATGCTAACGACTTAAAGTGATATTAAACTCACTTGCCCAATTCTAAGAGCGTCAAATCGATCTGAGCTGCTCCCATAAAGTCATCTTGAAGACCCCAATCGTAATCAAAAACCTGAAACATTAAAATAATATTGATTTAAATAGTTTATATTTTGATATTCTAAACAACTTAAAGCAAAAATTTAAATACCGTAACGGCAATTTATAATTTCAATATTTATTAAAATAATAAATAAATAAAATATTCTTGATGGGTAGGTTAGGTACTTAGTTGAATAAAATTAAAATTAAAATGCTAATTTCAATTATAAACTAGGTAAAATAAGATATTATAATATTATATATTTGTTAACAATTAAAATCAATGACAATATTTATTACATAATTATTCCCAATAATTGTATAAATAACTACTAAGAATTGTTTTAGACATTTTATTTTTATTTATCAGAAAACCATATAATTATACAACAGTATTATATGTGGAAGTCAATGAAGTGAGACATGTGCTCGAAAATAAAAATATTTTCGATATTATTATTATTTTTACACTAAACAACTTACTGTAATATTATAATAATATACATATAAAGAGCATATTATACTCTATTACTTATCTCTAATATATGGCTGTTTATAAATAATTGTACTATGAAACATTTTATGTACTAACTAATTATTTTTATAAATTATTAAATTACATATTAAAAAACATTTTGAGTTTTTTTTTTTTTAAAAAAAAAAAACCAAAAATATATTGATATTATTGTATTTAAAAATGAATTCGGTCATAAAGATAAAGATAAAGATAAATATTATAAATGATAGTGATAGAGATAAGGGTAAGCATCCCTTTATTCTATAAACAGAATACATTTGCAAAAAAAGTCTTGTTTTTTTAATTTATTGCTGAAAAAAAAATAATTTTATACAGTGTATGAATAGATCATATCATAGAAAAAAAAATGTATAATATGGATTCTTGTATCATAAAAAAATTATACATTGTACTTCGTGACATGCTCTTATTTTCAACCACGTTTCATGTTTAATATACCTTCTACCGACAGGTAGCTAGGCATAACATGTACATAAAAAAAGTATAAAATGAAAATGGGAAGTAGACAAAAATATATAAGCTAATATTAGTTACCTAAATTTAATCAGCCAAAGAATCAAAGATCGAATTATTAGATATGAACTTTATTTTAAATTCTGACTACTGAACATTAGTTTGATTGACAAAGCCTAAATAACTTAATGGAGCGAATCAGTAGGAGATACGTTATCATTGTTGAAATGTATTACTTAAGTTAAAATAAAAAATGTATAAGCATCTATCTTAAAGCTAAATAAATTGATTTTTAACCACAATAAAATTCTGTTATACATGTAGCAGATTACATAAATAATTAATACATTAATTCACCGAAAATCATAAATCGTGTAACATAATATTGAATAATAAATTTATTGATTAGTAAATAAATAGCTTTTAATTAATAAAAATGAAATCATTTAATATTTAGATACATGAATTTTAATTTATGATAAATAAGGAATTTTGATCGAACAGGACGTATTCTAGCGATTAATAATTAATCGAAAATTGAAATAATGATAATTGAAATATTGAAATTAATTAATTGAAAATTATTTTCAAATGGTTATTTATTATTATTTGTTTTTAATCATCTATACAAATCATGTTTAATTTAATAAATCATAAGGTGAAATAAGTAGAAATTGTGCACAAAAAAAAAATTTGAAAATAGTTGTCTTAACTTAATATATAATGACTATAAATTATAATTATTTATCACATAATTATATTTATTATCATGTTCGGTATTGTGGTATAAAAAAATATACTTAAAATATGTAATTTCAAATTAGATTTAAAAAAACCCCATTTGAAAACTTTGGTTACTAAAATTTGATTATTAATATTATCATATGAAATTAGTTAAACAATCTGAATTTTTTTTACTTATAATACGATGTTTTATAAATATTTTCGCTTTGATTATTAACGAATCGTGGTTTTACGTAAATTTAAGATTAGCATAGTGTGTATACCAAGTGCCAATAAAATTCGATATCTGTACAGGTTTTAGTAAAAATATGTATGATTGAAATATATTATTCATGTTTACTGTTAACCACAGTGAATAACAGATGCCGTACAAATGTTTACAGCTCACACATTTAAAATTGCTTTCATATAATCCAATATAATTAATACAACTAATACACCTAAGCTATCATATTATAATGCGCAACAAAGTTAGTACGCAATGCATACTTTTAAATATTATCATTATGATAGTCAGATAATAAATTAGTTTGGCAAGATCCTTAGTCTTAGTAAACCGGTTAATAAACTGCAGGTCCGCGCTCAGCTTCACTTTTATAACCTCATAAAAGTATAACAAAAGAAATCTACTATTGTCGCAATAATGAATTTTCTAAGGTATTATTTCAAATCAATACTTGAATTATTTTAACATTATTAAAAATGTAATAACGGTAACAAAAACGACCATACCGTGCGAAATCATACACATTTTCATGTAATACCATTGATTATATATAGTATAATATATTAAATTATATATAATCAATGGTAATACACATCATTATAAAATTTGAAGAAAAAACATCAATTTGCTCATCATAATAATTCACTATAATCGGAACCTGAATTTGACATTCAATTATTCGAATCATATTATGTAACAACATTATGCATTAATTTAAAATTAACTCAATAAAATATATTTTGTTAAATTAGTAATAATGGAAAAAAAAATAAAAGCTTTATGGCCTCATGTGATAAATACTTATAATATAATGTTTTACGTGCATATGAACTTGCATTTTTTCATTTTTTTCCGATTTTTCGATTTAAATTAAACTATAATTACCTATTAATAACCAAAGAATATATCATACATAAGTACTGTTAAATTTTCAAATTCGGTTTTTTTAGTGTATATGTAAATATCTCAAAGTAAATTTTTTCATATTAAGCCCTATTAATCATGAAATGTAAATTCTTATGAATAAGTCATATTAAATTCAATATTTTGAAATATATATTGATAATATATTTCCATACATTTTCATTTAATATGCTAATTTAGATTGATGAATTGCTTATTTGAAACCATTATTTTATAATAAAATGTTAATAAATATTATTAATTAAAAATAGGTACGTATAACAAAAATTTAACTAGTACAAAATTCAAATTTATAACATCGTACATTATTTTCTTCAAAAAAATACGGGTTTAGTAAGCAGTCAATAGATATGAATACAAAGAGATATGAAGACAAAGGGAACACTTGAACAAATTGTACAACTGCGAATAGGCCATTATAGGCCGCATTCATTTGATCGTGTACAATTTTATGACGCATGAACACATGCAATTTGTTCAAGTGTGTAGCCGTCATCGAATTAAAAAATAATAAACAGATTTATTCCCTTAGGAATGTATTATTCCTTAGTAAATTTTGATAATTTGTAACATTATAAATATTTTTATTTCAATTGTATACAAAATATTGCAACTTTCAAACAGGATTTCAATAGTCTTATTATAATATGAAACAGAATAATTTAAATAAAAAACGTCGATAACACGCACAATAATTAGGTAAGAAAAATAAAATATAAAATATGTAATTCAAGTCCGTCTAAAATTTGCTCACAATGAATATTATAGTAACCATGCATTTTCCAGCAATAGAATTTTAGTTATTATATAACACATTTTTTGTATATATTTATACAAAAGAGTTCATCAGAAGTGCTCACTCCCTTCAATTTTTTAACAATGCAATTATTTAAAATCTGAAATTCGGTATTTTTAAATATAATATCGTCATTACTCAAAAGAAATTCTTTTAAAAATAAAAATATTCCTTATAATAATATGATTTTTATTTATTTAGAAATTTCACTGTAAAAATTAAGTTAATTGTTACACCTCAGTTGTAACACAAGTCTTATTATTTATATGTCCTTAATAACTATTAATTACCCATGTTTTAGTATTTTACTAGAGAAATTTTTTTCAAAAGATTAATAAACAAATCTATCATAAAGTAAATTACCTTATAATATACATATTATATTATTTTACATTAAATATTCATACAATGGTATTATTGCCATAGTGGTTAACAAACAGAATATCTCTTACTATACAGCAATGTAATTTTCATAAATATTTTAAACAATGATAATAATTTATAAGATGATTACATTCAGCTGTAGTATACAAATTAAAGTTTATTTATAATTCAATAATATAAGATTTATAATACTATAATAGCTGTATTACCTAACTTCGTCATGAAAAAAGAACAATTAATAAAAAATACAGTGGTTTATTGGTAAATATGGTATTTAAGTAACTTTAAAAAATTTAAAAGTCAAAATTTAAATAAATTCATTGTTAAGTTAAAAATGGAAGCAATCGCGCTTGGTGAATTATTCTGTATATATACATTATACAAATTAATATATATTAGAATGAGGATTATAGACTTAGTAACTACAAAACCCACTGTCAGCAAATTTTGAACCCATATTCCTTGATACTCTAGTAGTATAATATATAGTTTAGTTTTTTAACTACAGTATTTTTCTATATAATAACTCACATATGAATTCCATATTTGCTTACTAAAATCGAATATTTTTCTGTTGCCATTGGTAACAGTTACTATACCATATTATCATACTCAATTTTTACTTTTCACTTATAATTTAAATGAGTTAATAAGTTCATACCTTTATTTGAATTGGTTCAAAAGGATCATCTAGTAAGTGTGTAACCATTTCGTCCCAATTTGGATTTAAACTTTTATACACAATTTTTGATTTATGTATCTGTCTTCCACCTATCTTAAACTTCACATAAGGATCACTGAGACCTAAAATGTTAGCAAATTTTTAGTAAGTTAGTTTTCACATATTTTTTGGAAAAATTTAATTTTTTTAACTACCATTTTTATCTCGAGCAATGAGATCTTTTCCTTTTTTCAAATGTATTTTGAGTTGAAAAAAGTCATATTTTCTGAGCAAAGATTCATTTTGAATTGGATTTTGACCTTCCTGATGCATAAAATTTAATTTCAATGTTTAAATCTTTTTGTATAAATATTTTAAATAACACAATTTTTTTTAAAATTTAAATTATAGATCAAGTTATAATTAAATATTATAGTTCAAAATGTGTGAAATTGGTATCTGTATAAAGTAAATATCTTAAAAAATGAAAAGATATACTACTACAGAACGTTTGTTTTTTTTTTTAGAAATTATCTCTATTCTATAATGAATCCATACTTATTATCTACCATATTACCTATAATAAACTAATATAATTAAAAAATGGTAGACATTTATATTAATATTTACTGGTGTAACTATTTCAATTTGTTGTTCAGATCGTATTGAATTTTGTCTCCGGAGCCGAATTTGATGATCACGTGAAACAACTTTCTGGAACCAATTCTGAGTCAATCCAAATTCTAAAATACAGTAGTAAAATATATTTATAAAAAATGTGTTAATGCCTTACATTTATTAATTATTGTTTAATTTTATTTTATATTCAAACATTTTACTTAAATTAGATGAAATGAAAAATAGCTTTTTTCAAAATTAATTTCTAATTAATTGTTTTTTTTTTTTTTTGTTATATATATTTTGAAAAACAACAATGAAAAATATTTAATTAAATATGATTATTTTGATGCTAGCAGAAATGTAAATATTTTATGATATTTTTTTATACCTAATAAAATGTTTAGTTTTGAAATTAAAATTAAAGTTATTATTATTTTGATATTTAGATTTAATAATTGACAGTATTGTACAAAATTAATACCAAAACAATCATTTTTAACTGTTTAATAAAAAAAAAAAAAATACTATTAATATATTAATTTTAAATAATATTTGATAATATTGTATCATGTAACACTCAGTTTTACATAAAAAATGTTCCACTTAAGGATTTTTTTCTAAGAAAATTCACCTTTTAAATTTTAAACTTATTTAATATACCATACCACTTGTAATTGAATTTTGTGTATTTTTTGAGTCTGAAGTCTTAGCTTGTTGTAATGTGTCTGGACGGACTAGTCTTGATAGTATAGGAGATTCAGAGGGTGACTCGTCAGTGTCAGAGCCTCGTGCTTTGTTTCTCCCTTTAGCCCATTTTTCCTGAAAATAGCATTACATTAATATAAATATTTATTATACATTTAGCTTAAATAATAAAAATATAGCATATGAACTAGTAGATTTTTTAAATAAAATAGAAATTTTTATTTACCTCAGTAGAAACCCACAAATTCTAATAAAAAATAATTAACTGTTAATTCATTTTAATAATATTACATGATGTTAATTGAATTATTTAAATAATAATAAAATGTATTTATAAAGAATACTATAAAATTAAAAATTAATAAAATAAAGTTTTTCAAACCTGAGTATATATTCTCACTTAATAACTATGCTAATTATCAACTTAGACCACTAATAATAATAAAAGTAATTTTTTATATATTTAGTTTTATATAGGTATATAAACATATGGTGCAACACATTTTGGAACCTATAATTAATTTTATACAAAACAAAAAATTAGATAAAAAGTTTAAAACATATAAACAATGATTGTTATATAATATTAAGATGAGTAAGTATACAACATAATATCTTTATCAATAATGATACATAAAATATTATACACAATATCACGGTGATTAAGTATGATCTATATTTTTTTAAATAAATCATTGAATTTAATTTAAGTATTTATATTTAAAATAATTGAAATCATTAAATAATTATTTGATTAATTCAGATTTCGACGAAGTAAACGAAAATAAAAAACTTGTGAATTATAAAATATACAAATACTAATTATAGTATTAATGAGTATATAGTATTAATACTAATATCATAAGTTTTATTTAACTATTGAAATTGATTTGATTAATTAGGATAATTGGTTATGTTAATTTATACAACAATATTTAATTCATAAACTACCTATTTGAACATTTTGCTGAAATTAAATAAATATATCGCAACTGTATATTTTTGTTTTTTTGTTCCGAAGTAATTTTTATCAATTCTCATTTTATTTTTATATTTTTTACAATTATTATACTTAAAATGTACCATTTCAAGCTTTAACATTATGGTAAGAATAGTATTTTTGAGTTAAATAAGATAAATTCCTTTTAGTTTCAATTTATTAAATAGATATTATCCAGTATGCCAACCTGTACATAACTATAAATAATTTAGTGTGTATAGATAATGTTTTTATTATTTTAATGAAACTGATTGGCTCAACAAATTTATATTGATGATAAAAACAAATTCATAACTTAATTTATAATAGAACATTAACTATATAATATTACATAATATAATTTCAGGGATGTTATTTTAAAATGTAAAAGAATAATATTATTTATTTAAGTATAAAATAAGTTTACTTGGCAAGCGTACTGTAGTTTTCGATGCAAGTATTTATAAAACATCAATATCGCTAATATTGTGTAAATTATTTACAAAGTAGGAACCAAACTTTTAATAAAACTATATATTGCAAACTTTTCAGGAATAATAATAATACCACGACACTTATAAAAATTTGATTTATATTGAACTGTTAATAATGGTTTTTTCTGTTGAATGATTTATTTATACTAATTATTATACTATTGATATTACCAATAAACATTATTACTTGATAAATATAGTAAATGTATTCATGACTAAATTTTAGTTTAAAATACTCAATTTAAAAATCAATTAATTTTATTTTAATGCACTTGGTTTGTGAGTTTTGTACAATTCGATAAAAGAAATAAATAAAATAAAAATACATTGATTTGATAGTCATATAATTGTAAAATATACTAATATTATTCTGTATTCTGCAAAATACTGATGCTACGTTATTGTAACTTCAAACTACAATAACACGTGTTAGGAGCTCTGGTAAAATTGTATTATTTTTTAAATACCACAGGTGACAAAAAATATACATATATATATTATGTAGATATTGTACAAATGGTTTTCAAACTTTTTTGTCATTGGAGTATCTAGTAATGAAGTTTGCATAATTTTTACCACACGGGTATTATCAAACACCTTAGGGACGCACGTAGTTTGTATACTTAGGTAAAAGATAATATTACATAATTTATAATATTTTATGTTTGATAGTTTATCATCAAGCCACAATGCATATTCTGTATTTTAATAATTGCATTCTGAACCATAATTTCTTTAAAATTTCATCCACAGGTTAAGTTAAAAACCTAACTTATTAAATCATATTTAATTTAATTTTTGTAATTTTATTAGAAAATACCTACATCATTCATTAGAAATAATTATTAAAAATATTCATTTCTTATTGTAATTAACATTGAATTTTTATCCGATTATCTAAATGTATATAATTCAACGTGAAATTTTGTTTTTACCTTTAAGGAATTGAAAAAGGAATGGGTCTTTTGCACCACATTGATACTTTGTATAGTGGACTGGGCGGTAACGCTGGCACAGGAAGACGAATTGATTGCGGATGGACAGCATCCTTGACCGGCACCTGGGGTGCTCGGCGATGATGACGATGCAAAGCTTTCCATCGTGACATGCCGCCGTTCAGCAGCCGCAAACTTTTTACACAAATAGTCCAAGTCTTCGGGATAACTGAGGTCGAAATCAGACTTTGACAGTGGTCGGCGCCGAGCCAAGTCACTGGTTCCCGATTCATCGTTGCAGGGTACTGACGATCGGTGGTGATCATGTTCTCTCAAAGATTTCGTATTAAATTCCACGGGGCATACGTTTTCCGCTATAGTAGACATAAACAAAAAAATGGTGTTAAAAGAAAAAATATATTTCTTATGGACAGTTTATTACATGGGTTCGCAAAACACCCATTTTGTTAGAACTCATAACTTATAAAAGTTTTTATGAAATATTATTAATTTTTAAACGGACTAAAAGAACATTTGAAATTGTTGTGTGAGTTTATTATATAAACGTATAACCTAGACAAAGGCCAAAGGACATTATAAAGACTTTTGTCCAACCCTAAAAGTATAGTTCATATCAAGTGAAGAAATAACACAATAGTTGCTCATAAAAATCCTACAGGATCACTCTTCCGGGATTTATCAACAGTTTGTTGACTTCATGTCTAATAAGAAACTCTTTCATTGCACGATATAGAAATATTATTGTTGTGAAGTTAAAAAATTTGATTAAAAATAAATCAAGACACTGAATGTTAAAAATATTTATAATGTTCTTTGATAAATAATAATCATTCAATTTTAATACTATAATATACATTATACAAACCTAATTTTTTCTATATGCAATCTAACCACTAACCAAGTTTCATGCCTAATATTCATTAAAAATATTGTGTGTTAAAAAAAAGTATCAGAGCGTTAAGGTTATCTAAACTCATTATATTATCTAATATATAATTATCTTATTATATAATTGAAAAGCACGCTATAAATATTAAAGATATCACGCAAAGTTTATTTTACATTCATATGAAAGCAACATAATATACCATCAAAAATCTAACGCTTTTCATAGTTTAACTGCATTCAAGAAGATGGACAATACATATCCAACATAATCTTTCACAATTGACAAATATTTCATATTTTCATAATTTTGCTTACAAGCATTTTCCGATCACTTCTTCTTGACCTATAGCAATCACTACTTATGACCTCTATAGAATATAGCATACAGTTATATTACAGTTAGAAACTTGTAATGATTTATATTACTATAATACTATCATCTATTGTTATTTAAATCAAAAATCTCAAGTTCCAGACATATTTGTGATATATATTGAACAAAACAATACAAACTGAAGTGCAGTACGAGTTCATAGTTCAAACAGCTTGAAAGTTGAAATACTATACTAAACCTCGTACATTTTCTCACCCGTATAAAATACCAAGTATTTTAAAAATAACACTGTTGATAAATAAATCATCTTGCATTCGTGCAGATTTTCAAGTAGGTATACTGCAACATATTATATTCAAAAAATAATATGTTCAAGAAAATTATTACTTGATATGCAAGTTATCTCGCAGTCCAAGTGGATGTCGTATACTTATATAACAAAATCGTTATTTATTGATTTTGCATTAATCGATTGAGCATTGCATAAACATAAATTTAAGTTTTATTTTTTAGATTTATGCATTATTGTTTTTCGTTAATTAACTATTATAGGTACACAGTATCTGGTATTAAATCGATTAAACAAAAAAAAAAAAAAATGTACCACACACAAAGACTATTCCGGGTTAATTAGTAGTATATTATATGCTGTACCTTTTATTGTAATCAACACAGCCAGATAATTGATATAATTTAAATATTGAAAGAAATGATAATCATCACATTTAAAAACGATTTTGACTTTCCTAATATATAGCATGGTCGGATTATAATAGAGTCTAGTAGTAAATTATATAATTTAATGTCACATAGGTAATTATTTATCAAACATGTTTAATTATCGGGTTCACTAATATGTTTTATTCTATAACTATCAAATACAATAATAGTTGTATATATAGTTCATGCATACAAAAAAAAAATGTGTCAAAAATGTTTTAATGCTTATAATATTATGTTTTTAATAAAACTCATTAATGAGGATAGTTATAAGACTTGTAATTAATTTGACTTGTGGAAAGTTTAATGTCATATTAAAGTCTATGAAACTTTAATCATCAAATTTTATTAGGTATTTAGGTATTAAAAATACCTATTGTAAATTATCTTTAAAATTACCTATATTACTCATCTAGTCATCTGTATTTAAAAACTGAAAGTTTTTTATTTGAAATATATAAAATTATAATTTAAGTAAATCAATAGGATGCACAATATATAAAAACTAAGGCACAAGCACACAACCTCTCAGACCAAAACTTTCAACAACACAGACTTTCAATTCCACCGCCAATTTTGAACACCATTGTTATAATAACCAGACACCGAAAATCCGACAAAACTAAATTTATCGAGGGTCACCAACCATTCAAATTTAATTCTACTCCTATAAATAAAAATAAATCTTACCACTGAAGAAGATACAAGTAGTAGAAAAACTACATATACGTCAAGAAGTTCCATCAATGGATGGAGTTAAACCAATTCCTATGTTTCTATAAAATTAGCTAATTTAATTTATTATAATATTTTATTTTAATTTATCTTATTTTATATTAGCCTTAGGATCACTCGTGCTTATTGTTAATATTAATAAGCAGGTTGTACAATTCTTAATTAACAATAATGAATAAGAAGTAAAACATTTTACTTTTACCTCTGCAATTCTTAAAATGAGTAGTTACTATAATTAATTTACAAATGTGCAAATGCATTTACTTTAAATATGAAAATTTCTTGAGTTAATTTGTATTCTGTAATTTTTGTAGGAATTCTATAAAATGGTATTTTTATTCCTATCATGCGTATGATTCATTTGCATAAGCTAAAATCATGATACTGTGAATAATTATTACAACGATAACTGCCTTTACACATAAAAATTTATACTTATAATTTAACTATATACAGTTAAAACCATTATACATTTATTTATTCACACTTTTAAAATATATACATTTGTAAAACATTTAAATACATATTATTTTGATACTTTTTTCTACCAATCGTATAATTATTTATAGACAATTAAGTATGAGAAAATATATTAAACGATATGCATTAATTTATTGTTAAAATTAATCTAACATTTTTAACTAAATTTAAATTATATGTTTTTATGAAAGACTAATAAAAATGTAAAAAATGCATTATTGTCATATGATATTATGATAAAGAGAATAAATATTAACTCAGTAAATTTTATTATATATATTACAAATGGTAAAATAGATTTTGGAAAATGTTACTATGTTACTAAAATAAAAATTAATTTGAATATTTTAAAAATATGTTTATAAAGATACAGTTAATATTATTGTATATAATATTAAACAAAATTATATAGACTCAGATTCTTTTTAAATATTTAATTCATAGTTTTTCGGAATTAAAATCATCGCTAATCTAAATATGAAAATAAAAGCCTATTATCTAAGTTATCATCATTAACTATTAATATTAAGTTATTTAGATGTATAACATTATAGCTAGTTTGATCAAAATAAATGAATACGAGTATTCAAAATAAATTGATTTATTAATTTTATAAATTAACTATTAAGATAATTTAGATTTTCTAAGAATTACAATTCACATAATATCCCAATAAATAAATAATAGTTATTAATTCCTTGCAGCCTGCATATAAGTATATAACAGTATGCAAAAATTTATGTTGATTGTCAATATTGATTAAAATTTTTTAATAAATAATAACTTAATTTTGATCAATTAAGATCAGTATTTCTTAACCTTTTTTTACTCAATACCCCTTTTAGGTTTTCAAAAATTTTACTGTCTCTACCCCTCAATAAATTAAAAATGATTATACCTAGTTTAATTTGTATTATCAGTTATTTAATTTAAGTAAAAACAAAACTTAACAAACAAATTTTATTTGTATATTCTAAATTCTTATAGTGTGTTATATGTATACATTTTATACGTATCTATATAGCTCTGTACATTATTACATTATGGTAAATTATTTTAAATTATTTTTGATTGTACGTAGTTTCCTATACATTTTAATGCAATAAGTTATATACAATAAAAATAAAATTCACAGTAGAACTTTTGATGTATTTATTTTACTCTAAATAGTTGTTTTGTTCATTAAAATAACAAGATAACTCATAAATGTATAACTAATATTTTTTTTATTTCGCACATAATTTACTACTATAGATTATAAGGTTTTTATTTATTTGAATAAATCGTGTATACTATTTGTACTTTGCTGCATTTAAAATGTTTCGATAACTTATGATTATCATGTTTTAAATATAATTTAATACAATATTATTAGTTATAATCTAATATGTTCGTACCATGGTTTATTTCGTTAGTATAATACGAAAAATTGTATGCTCACCTATAAATGTTTTTATTAAAATTTCGACAATATTTCAAAAATTATTTTGTTCTATTTTAAAATATATTACAAAGGTTGGTTCTACAGCACTATTTTTAAAAGAAGTTATAAAAAATATATATTTCATATTCAGGGTTGAAATATTATGAGGTAGCTAAAATAAAAATAAAATATGGAATAGATATAATGTGTTGCAGTTAAGAGAAGGGAGTGAAGGGAGATATTATAGAGAAATGGAAAATCTAAAAAGAGATTGATAGATATATTATCAAAATAGATGTACATGTTAGAAAAACACGAAAAACGAAGGGAAAATTCACAAAACGCGTATCAAGGTATTTAGTGATATAAAAAATACTAAAATGGTTCCTCTGCGGTTTCTCATGATTATATATATAATATATTATATTATTATTATACATACGTGCATTACATTTTTTCATATTTTTATTTTTAATTAATTATAAACCTTGCATAAAATTATGGCAAATAAATTAATAATATGTGTTTTAATTTTTAAATATAGGAATAATGTAAATGTATTAGTCAATTATTTATTGTTGTGTAAACATTTAATGATAAAATAGATAATTATTATGAACAAATTGAATAAAAACTATAAACCATAATAACATAATTTAATTAAAATAACCCTATATACCCAGTATTCATTAGTTATTCATCAGAAATGTGTATAGAAAATACATATAGTGTTGAGTGTTAGTATGAAGAGTTTCTCATCATTAGTATGTATATTCAGGACCCGCCGTGATACATCATTTAATAATATCTCCACTGAAATTTAAAGTTAGGAGAATTAATTATTTTATTTAAATTTTTATTTTACGCTGTTATTACATACTACTCTTATGACTTATTGTATGGTTGTTTGTATTATGATCATTGTCCATTGGCATGATATTAATAAAATGATACAATTTTAACTAATTAAAATATCCATTGGATCCATGGATATAAAAAATAAAATAAATCATGACGAAACTATATCAATAGAAAAACTGAAGATAAATGATTGGCACCGTTATTGTCATGTTATAAATATTTTAATTTTTTTCCGTGTTTAATAAATTAAAATTGTATCATTTTAGTAATATTTGTCAACGGACTTAACAAGTATAATATTATAGCTTAAAATAATAACTAAATAATTAATTCTCCTAACTTTAAATCTTAGTAGAGATGATACTAAATGATTGTCACAAAATTATATCATGCAATGATATATTACAAGGGACCCTGAACGCATACTAACACTAATGATGATGAATTTGTCACATTAAAACAATGTGTTTATTATACACAACCCCAACGAACCATTACTCCCAATTCACAAAAATAATAGCTTTAAAGAAAATAAAACAATTAAGCCTATTTTAAAAGCTTAAAATAACAATTATTAAGAAAAAATATTCAATTTCTTTCGATTCAAATCTTAGTACAGATATCCCCAAAAGATTAGTAGCCTTGAAATCCTACAATAAAATGATTATCAGCTTCAAGTTCGCAGCAAAAAAAAAAAAAAAAATAGTTCTAGGACTGTCGCATATCATTTCATATTAAATTTTTTCATCCAGCTTATAGTCATATTTTATCTATCATCAAAAGTAAATAGCCATTTAATAATCTTAGTATTTATACTGAGTACAATTATCATCAATAAATATAATAAAGGTTAATAATTAAATTAAAAATTAGTATTTTATATTCCAGGCTTATTGCTGTGAAAAATAGTCATAATTAATCATTATCGCAATACCCCCAAATTAGTTTATATGTCATTGTTATCGTTTATGGATAATATTAGCTGATATTCCTACACAATTTTGTAAGCAAACCATATAATGTTTTTATAAAAACAAAAACCCTTTTGTCCATGTTTGTCGGTAATGATAAATTTGTCAAATATTGTTTGTTATTTACAAACTGATAATTTAAATCCAAATTTATATTTAATTTTAGACGAGGAACTTTAAGGGATTTTCGATATTTTCTGTCATTATTTTATGGGAAAATAATTTTTGTTTTTTGAAATTTATAAAAATTTAATTTTGGTTTAATATAATAAATTTTAAATTTAGTTCGACTCGAGTTCCTAAAATTCAAATTTTTCGTTAAAATGTATTCGTCCTAGAAAATTAAGATTTGTAATATTATTAGATAGGTAATTCTTATATCTATTTTCATTGTGTAGTAGTCATGTGTAGTTACACACCTTTATTATTTCTAAATGCTGTACTACAGAAAAATATAAATGGAGTGATACTTTTACTGTATACAAAGAAAAAGTGATAATCGAATGATGTGTCAAATTTCAGATAGACCATAACCTAACCTTCCTTGTACAAACTAAATATTCAATAAAACATTATTTTTATAACATAATAAAATTATACATACCTTTACAAAAACACATATAAAAACCGGTTCTGCATGTAAGTGCATTGGTGGTAGAAGTGATAGCTAAAATTTGAGATACCATTGGGTAGTAAAAACGTTGTCGTCCAGTATTAATTTTTGAATTAAAACTGTTTATTTTACTGTTTATAATGAAGTCAATTCGTGAGGTTTTTGGTTGTGTCATTTCAATCATCCACGAATCGGCACAAAGGACAATATTTTAATTTATATTCCGTTTCAATTAACCACCATCGATTCATAGCAGTTTCAGTTGGGCGTACATCCAACTACTGTGCTTCATGGCTCGCTGAATTTCTACATTCTATATAGACATTTTTGTAACGTGTTACCAAAGATTGAACATCTCAAGCAATAGGTCGATGTCGACTGCTTTAATATAACATTATTATGGAAATGCGTGATGGCGCATGCGATACGTTAATCGATATTTATCGGTTGTTGAAATCGATTTCAAACGATATTGTGTCGTGAAATAAACCTGCCGTACTTGTATTATGCGATAAACTGCGGGCCCACGGACGACGGTATCGTGTTCCTTTATAGTTTATACGTTTGTAGTTTCAGTTTTCACATATCTCACGCTACGAAGTTACATTTATTTCGATTTCATACAGTCGCTTAACAAGCCACGGTGCACTGTTGGATATCGATTTTATAATATTTCGAGAATTTCGGTCATATCTTGTCGACGCGTACTAATTCTTGGATTTAATCACACATACGTAAATAATATATATATTTAAATATGTTATATGTTACGTAAAAATATAATTCGATTAAGACGATTTAGAAAAATGATGTACCTATATATTCTGATGAAATCCTGGCTACGACACTAATAATTGATATTTTTTTGTCATAAACAAATATGAATGATAATTTATTTAAAATATTATTAAGAAAAATAAGCTAGAAGCAAAAATCAATTTTCAATTTGCATACATTATATTTGTTTACAATTAATTAAAAATATAACTTGTATAAGCGAATAAAGTGTGATAAATTATTAGTAGGTACAATATTAAAGTTTGAGTAACTAACAATAGATAAGTGCCTAATTTTACTTATAAAAATAATTGTTAGATGGGTAAGTAGGTTATATATTTATTATATTTTATGATTGGCATTTATGTAATTAAATAAATGCATATAATACATATAAAATATACATTATTTATATGAACCTAACAAATTTAAACTTTTATTAGGTATATACTAATTAGTGTAAAACAAAATCAATTCTTCAATTTTTATTGATTTGCAAAATAAACTAAAATGTGTGTAACAGCACCATCAAATAAAGGCTATACAGGAAATTAAAAGCTTAACATAATATTACATCTTCGATTTTCTGCATTTAA
Organism: Aphis gossypii; assembly: GCF_020184175.1. Taxonomy (NCBI): domain Eukaryota; kingdom Metazoa; phylum Arthropoda; class Insecta; order Hemiptera; family Aphididae; genus Aphis; species Aphis gossypii. Next base: position 29,109,494 of record NC_065531.1, read on the forward strand.
ATCTTTTTATTATGATTTAATTTGACTAAAATACTATAGATGCATGTGTAATATACGAGTCATTTTAAGCGAAGAGCTTTGAAGGCATTAAATAAATAAACGGAAACTATTTTCGTTCCAATATTATTATCTTCGAATAAATTAAACACTGTGTGTACTTGTCGTAGTAAAATTATGAATTTTATTAAACTTAATAATGTTCATAATTATTGTATGTAGGTAGTAATAGTTATAAAAATTAAATTTAACATAAACATAGTTACAGCATAAATAACAAGAAAAAATATTATATTATTTTTATAGTTTTTGTGATAAGGTTCATGCCAACATTATTTAAAGTTGGCAATTGAAATTGGTTAAATACTATCAAATTTGAATAAAAAATAATAATTGTTTTTAAATTTACAGGTACTGATTAGAAATTATGCGTTATTATTATTTCAAGAGTTAGTTTAAACTAGAAGGCGTTCACGAATATTTTTTAATTAGCATAAAATGAATGGTGAATGTGTGTACCTAAGTAATATTTCATAGTTAAACAACGACAATGCCAGTTACATTAAAATGTATAAATAAAATTTAACTTTGGCAAAAGAACTATATACATTGAAAATATGTCGTCACTTTTCTTCATATTTTTTAATTTTATATTATTTAACTTTGTTACATAAATGTTTAAAAATGTATAATAACGAAATCAATTTACATCATTTTTTACACTAGATTATTTTATAATTATTGATGTCGATTTTCGCAAATGTTTCCATATCGTAACATTTAAATAAAATTGCTTTGATATATATGTATATATGTGTATTTATTTAAAAAATCATAACTACTCCAAAAGTTATAATATGGATCTATTGTTTGATTTAACACAGATAGATCATTGTGTATATCAAAATTACAAAATTGATAGTTATGAATACAACTTTTTTACAATATGTGATAAAACAATTAAGGTTTTTAGTTTAGCATTAACGTTTGTGATATTGAATATATTCACAAATATGTTAAGTTATTATGTACTCAATCAATTTTTATTCATTTTTAAGTCCACCAATAAAATTGCGTAAACGAATTTAAAAATTATATTTATTTATACAAAATCTAACTTTATAAGCTTCTTAGAAACTTGTTGATATTTAAAAATAAATCAAACATACCGAAGATATAAATACTATAATGTTAAAATAAATAAATTTTTAGAGTAAATGAAAATATATATTTTTACTATAAATATTATTTTATTAGCATATTTAATTTCATATTTTTATTTAAATTACAACACATTACTGATTCTTAACATCTATTACTCATTATACTCTTTAGTTATTAGCATTATGCTTATTACAGTTTAATGTGAAAAATATTTTGACGTTTCGATTCCACAAATTTATTTTGATCGTATCAAAAATACAATAAATTTTATGTAGAATAACGAATACATTTTTATATCTTTATAAATACTAGTAATATAATATTTTTAACGTAAGTAAAATTAAAAATTAGTCTATGCACACTGCACAGCGAAAGTTAACCAAAGTAATAAGGTATAATAAAGAAATTAACAATTTATTATGGTATATTGGTATTCGAAACTTGTACATTTATTTAATTCGAAATGAATAGATCTTCTATTTTAAGGGTAATAAACAGAAACTAATGTATACAGTACATATATGGTAAAAATTTCAAGTATCAACATTAAAATCAAAAACATAAAATTTTCTCGAAAATTGGATGTGCACCTAAAAATGTTAGTTTTTCCTTAATTCTTTTTTTTTTTTTTTACTGATTGTAAAATCAGATTCAATTTTGAATCTAAAATCACCCTCAAAATTGAAAATTGAAGCATTTTATCAACTACTTGGTGTACACGCATATAAACAAAAAATAAAATAAAATATAATAATAATAAATAAAAACACACATCATTGTAAAATCAATGAATTCTATCTCCACTCAAAAACTAAAAATAAGTAATAAATTCAAAATATTTTAATTTATGACTACGTAACAAATAATCGATCGATCCAATTTTTAGTTTTGATTTCAAATTGTTATTTTTAATCAATTATATATAATACAGTAGGTACATTATTTATTATGACCATACCTATGTCTATGTGGAATGAATATATCTTTTTATGGATAGCATAAACAATAGCGTAGATATTAATATACTTCCAGTTAGTAAGTACTATAGTTGTATAATTTGTAATTTGTAGGTATACTCGTATATCAACTTTAAGTGTCAAAAAATTGACGTTAAAACCGTCATATACCTATAAATATTTATTCATATAAACCATTTTGAGTAAGTATAATAAGTATAATGTATGTACTATATTTTTTTTTTAAATTATATAAAATAATTATTTGAACAATTTATCTGAAAAAAAAATTGTATCATACAATGTTGTTGTATATAAACATCATTGGACTAAATAAACACTTTGAATAATTCAATTTAGTCAAATAACGGTTGGGAAAAAAACCATTTGTGTAAACTAAAATGCAGTGAAACTATCTTAACCTATAAAAAAAATAAAACTACCGCTATCCAATGTATCTATAATATCTATTATATTTTTAATAAAATATTACATACTATACAACTCCCAATTCAGATACTAAATCATGAACTATGATATCGTTTAAATGAGTAACTATTTCAACAATAAAAACTCATGATCTTGAAAAGTATAAACATTTTGCTTACTGTGTATTAAATACAGACTATAAAATATATAGTCTTTATTATTAATGTTTTCTAATTTCAATAATAAAAAAATTGTATTATAGCTTAGACAATATAGGAATGAAGTTGCATAGGAGTACACGTACACCTAACCGATAAACGTCGGTCTATAATACGCCGCAATACGCCGCCCATTTTAACTAATATTTTAATAGTTAATTAGTTATTATTAATAAGTAATAAGCAACAAGCCACTCAATTAAATTTCGATTTTCATGTATTAATATTGTTATTAATATTTTAGCTTTGGAATATGAAATAAAAAAAATTAATACGTCATTAAAATTATAAAAATCTTCATTCAAAAAAGGAAAAAAGGTAAAAAAAAATACACGATTAAAATGAATTAAGTTATTATAAACAATCAAATATATATTTCACAGTTTTTTTTAATATATGTTTAACATTCAAATAATTATAATATGTTTCCTAAAGAATATATCTAAAGAATACATAATTTTGTAAATAATTTTTGATAAAAACGTACTTATTGTCACATTGACCTTTCCAATACCCCTACATCGACGATACCGTATTTAAATTATGCAAACATGATGTATGATAACCAGAATTAAAACATTGAATTAAAATGGGTTTAATGAGGATTTTGATTTCGATAAGCATGAGCCAGCTGTGTTATTTGATATCAACTGTACATTATACAACTTTAAAAAAATGTATGTATATTGTACCATATACTCGTATATATGTTAAAAACAGTAATATAATATTTAATATTATTTTAATTCATAAAATAATAATTATAAAAATTAATTTTAAATTTTAAAATTTTCATTAAATATTTAGTTTATTTATTTAAAAAAAATGTCTTAGGTATCACTTACAATATTTACTCCCAAAATGCAAGCCTGGGCAGTGGACATAAATGAATTAAAAAGTTAAAGTTAAGTTAATTTTAACTTTTTAACTTAACTTTTTTGAATTTAATTTTCATTAACTTAATTTTTAACTTAATTGATGTTTATTGATATTAATTTAATAAATAACGAGTTATTTTTAATAAAATGTAAGTTACGTTATTTTATAAATAATTAAATTATAAATAAACCTAACCGTCCTAACCTAACGCTAACATATAAAAAAATAACTTTTTTTTAACTTTTAACTTATTAAAAAGTTAAAAAAATATATGTATAAACTTTTAACTTAACTGAGTTAACCAAAAATTTTATTAACTTTTAACTTTTTCTTATTGATGCATATTAACTTAACTTAACTTAGTTAAAAAAAATCATTAACTTGCCCAGCCTTGCCAAAATGAAAAGTACTCTTGATTAGGTATCAATCTGGATTTCAACTATTACTATTAACTTTAGTAATTTATTTTATTTTTAGTAATTTTATTTTGGAATCCAGAACGATAATTTTTTATAAAAATAATAATACAAATAATTAATTGAATAAAATGTTGTGATTATCTTTTCTAAGTTCAAAAATACCTTAATTTAATAAGAAAAATCGTGATTTATTTAAACAAATGACAACTAAACTGCAGTGTTTTTTATTTTATCTACTTTTTTAAAATCATAATTTTTAACAAAATTTTAGATGATTATAATATTATACATTATTTACTTTATATATTATTTATAAGCGTGTAATCTTTATATTAACAGTAATTTTAATTAATCAATTTTTCATTATAATCACAAGAATATTATATATTAATTATATTTTTTCCGGCTTTTATAATATATTGGTTTTAAATTAATTAAATTAAAAATAAATATTATGATGTATTTAAATTGTACCAAAAACCACCTCAATAAAGGTACACATTTGTCACTCCACAATAAATAAATATATATTAATATACCGAGTTGACTTTGATAAATATTTGATATTGTTTTATGGGTTTTAACAAATAATAGTAACTGTAATAATATACATACTGGAATATATATATATATGTTTGTCAGTATAGCGAGCATTTTACGAGGTATTATTATCATAATGGACTAGAGGTCTATACATTGCAAGTAAGCGTATATTTGTTACACGCACATAGGACTACTTCGAAAATTAGGTGCATAGATATTGATTTTTAAAATGTTTATTAATTAATCAAATATCCTTACAATCAATAAATATAAAATATAATACAACTTTATTTAAAAATAAAACAGCGCACCATATAATAGTATCCACATTTCAGGATAACAACAACAATATATTAGTATTGTTTAATGTTTAAATTTACCAGATTATTATATAGACTATAATTACTTATCATATAGTTTATACTTCATAGTAATGTGATTGAGAAAATATTCTTTAAAATATATATGTATAATATGTATAATAGAATGTATCATTTAAATTAAACGGCGTGTGTTGATAATTACAATTTTTAAATAGGAAGCTTTTGCGAGTGAGCTTTTTAATAGTAGATAGTGAAAAAATGTAGATTTTCGTATCGTTATATTTTATGTATACATTTTTTTTTTATTAAAACATAAAAGGTTTCATAAATTCAAACAATAAATCGGCATGTTTTAAGAGTAGTTGAAAATCCTTTTTAGGAATTTATCACAGTGTTTCATACTAATAATGTCTAATTAAATGCGATTATATTCACAAAGAAATGCGTTTAAATAATAATATAAGCTTTTATAAGAGGGATGGTTAAAATGTCTGGAAATATTTGCACCTCTTGAAAATAAAGGTTGTTTCTACCTATATGATTAGAGATTACTGATAAAATGGAATGTATGCTACGTTAATTTTACATTCCTCTTTATGTTCTATATAAATAATAAATACTAAATAATGTAAATCTAATGCTGACAATGCTGTATTTGTTTTATAGAGCGATATTTTATTTTATTACCTTATTTTTCAAAAATACGTAAAATATTACGTACCTACAAATTATTTAGTACCCGCCACTGGATAATTTTTTAAAATAAAATAACTACCAAATATTAATTCAAAAAAGAATTTATCTCAATCACAGCTCAGAATCGTTTTGTGAGTGTGATTTTTTATTATTACATTACAATTTAATATTACAACACCCCTCTATAGTAATACAGCACTGATGTAAGGAAAGCGAGACGAGTGCCCAATATCCATCACTATATGTATAATTATTTGATGAGGTTCTTTTTAATATATTAAATTCCTTTTTATACTTTACATTTCAGTAATATATAAATCACCTACAAAATATACACGGGGCGTGTAGAAACTATACTCTGATTTCTTCGTACTCGTTCTCTACATTACGACGTCACCAGTGTAACCAGAATTTCAAAAAGTTACGAACCGCAAACGCTACCGCTGTCAAAACGAAGTAGAAAATAATCTCTCTGTGTCAAAAAAATATATTTATATTATACGTTTAATTATCCAGAAGACGATAACTGACGTCTCGACTTTCAAAATCTGCCATTTATATGATAATTTTGTTTGAATCCGCAGAGCCGTCACTAAAATAATCTGAACATATGCTTCCTCTTTAGATTGCTATGCTATCTATAACATGCGATTAAGATGGTATAGAAAAATGTACTAGAATTTGGTACATCGGTGTCTGAATAGACGACCATAATATAAGTTACTTTAATCTCCCTTTTCGAGCATAAAATGTATTAACATTCGATGTACTATAGCCAGCTACGTCCTATAGGAGCAGTGGATTTATAAATCGTGATAGTTGACCATTTCTGGTGGGGCAAAGGTCTGATGATGTAAAAGTTATACACTATTAATTGAACATTAAAACACTGTCATGCGTTAACTCGTAGTATCGACGCTTACGATACAACTCATCGCGCTGCTTTATATACGAAGAATATCATGTTATACATCACGGTTATAGGGCGTAATTAGCCTTCGTAAATCCACTATAACTGTATGGAAAGATCGTTATCAGGAATAATGTGCGTCAAAAATCGTGACGTAATAAAAATTGAGTAAAAGGAAAATGCTTTACATTATTATTATTTTATAAATTAATATTGAGTAAAATGATCTTGTTATTTCGAGACTATAAGATGATTGCATGATTATTTTAAGAACTGCTAATACATGTAAAACGTTTGTAAACCACAGAGAATAATATTTTCATTGGTGTTATTATGATTTCATAATAAATTGGAAATTATTTCCTACATAGATTTTACTATTTGAAATACTGTATCTTATATCGTATTAGTACCAACGTACACCCTTATAAAAATGTTTACTCAACTACGTTAAACATTAGTATAGAGTGTTTAGTAAATATGAAAAAACGATTAGGATAAAATGAATCATCTTTTTTGAAAACAATTGCAAGCTGAGACATTTGAGTATTTTGTATGTTATTAAGGTAAATGATAAAACATTTTCGAAAAACAGCTCGTTGCTACTAATTCAATTTTTAATTAAATAATGAGTATCTACATTATACAAAATTGTCAAAAAACAAATTCCTATCTTCTACTTACTAAATTACCTAGTAAATAATAAATACGCTTTTGGAGTCAAAAACTGCTGAGACGATCGCAAAACGTCAATAAATCAAAGGAATATAAAAACCATTCAAAATTTGAAAATCATAATGTCAAAGCCAGTACCTACCGTAATAAATATTAAATATTGAAATTCAATCTCAATCAATAAGAGTATTTATCTAATCTTCGTGGACATTATAAAACAAGGGAAAGGACAAAAATTATCGAACTTTTATAGTATCTATTAAAATGGAAATGTTTATATATATACCTATATATTTATAATGTCTGTCTATTAAGTATCCAAACTTCTCCTAAACGATTGGACAGATTTTATTGATTCAAGTAAGGTTTGGATTCACAATTTAATCCAATTGAAAATGTTTTTAATTTTTAATTAATTAATAATATTATTTTTATGGTTATGTTATCAATAGTAATATTTAAGTATCATTTTTAATACCATAGAGATACAGTGATCCGATCAGCTGATGTGTGTCTATTCTAAAACATATAGGCATGTAAACAAAATCATGATGGCACGTGACCGAAATTAGTGTAACCACAATATTAATAGTGTGTTTTAATTCATGTGACTACATTAAAATTAAAAAAAGTGTATCTATTCTTACTTGTTAAATATTAAGATTCAAAAGTATATTAAAATATTTATTTTTGTTCATTTAAAAAACATACCTACCACAACAATGATTTGTATTTGTATTCAAGTTTTTTACTTAACTAAGTTTATACTCAACACATTTAAGTTTATAGTATAAAAATAAACTCACACGAAACAAGTTAACAGGATTAACAGGTTAATAAGGGAATAGAATAATATCTATCGGGTATTTATGCTTAAATAAAATACTAACAAATGTCAAACGTCAAACTAATATACGGGCAATGCCGGCTCGGAACAGCTAGTATATTTATACGATAATATACATTTAAAACCATTTCGAAACGACTGGTTTATTTGGCTAACTCTACATTGCTATTTAATATTTATGTGGAAATGCGTTTGGGTAACAAGCACGACCGCGAGTCAGTGACCGCCGAGTTTTAGGTAGTTGTGTGGTGGGACCACATAGGAACCTACACGAAAAAGGTAGTTTAATCGTCACAACAAACCCGTCGTTATAAATAAAATGTAGGATCTAGCGTGCCTTAATAAAAAAATATTATAATGACTTACAGTAGAGCGAGTTTCATGGTCAATTATTACCCATTTACCAGGAGTCAGATTACCCTAAATAATATAATATATAATAGTCCCTCCATTATATTGATAAAAGTATTATAATACTTCAATGAAAAATTAAAATAAAACATTAAAATATATTTTTCCAATGAACATTTAAATACACAAACAAATACATTCAAAGTATTTTATTTTTTAAATTGTATATGCCATATAAACGTTTTTATTCTTACTGGTCTGGACTTAAGTAAAATAAAATAAAAATGTTTGTAGTTGATATTTTTAAATACAAAACTAATTTAAAAGTTAATATTTGAACCAAATTTAAAATACGAAACTTATTTAAATGCTTTATTAATACCACCAACTCCTACACAGCTATATTTCTTTTAAAATATTTATTTTATACCATCTACAACCAATTAGTTAACACAATAATGTGTAAAATATTTTTTTACTCTTACATCTTTGTTATTACATAGTAGGTAGTCCACGAGCTAAGTAAAACTGAAAAGTCACTTTAGATTAAGAAGATTAAAGATGTATTATGTTAAGATAATCTGATTTCTATTAGGTGAATGTTTTATACACCATAATAATATACGATTATCTCACGTGTTTACGTATAACGATATCTCAACAGATTCCAGTACCTTTGGCTCAAAATAATAACTGATTTAATGACCACAGCAGATAATATAGCAGATTAATATTATGGAAAAACTGTGAAATTCGAATACTTGCCTAGCGAAACATATTTATAGATAATATTAGATCCCAACTTGTTATTTGTGGATTCAGAACATGAAATAAAATGCAAGCCTGATTGGATAAAATACTTTTAGCTAAAATGCACGATAATAAATTAATTTACTACTATTCGCTTGTATGCTCGGGTGAACATACAATATAATACTATCATTTATTATACAATTATTTGATCGTCACACTTCCATGGATTTCTTTCGAAGAATGTGCGAAAATATATGTGAAGATTTGTTACATCGATCGTATTATATAAAGTAAAAACTTACAACAGTGAGAATATAATTTTAGAAAAAGCTAGTTTTGAGGCCTAAACATTTAAACATACTTAACATTTAAATAGGTAATATCGGATTTAAACACATTATTGGATTCTTAAAAATGTTCTATTAGGTAATACATAAATTAGTATATGCCTGTTTATTTTATGTTTGTGTATTAGGATATACGATTTTTTAAGCGAAAAATATAGTAAGAAATATGATATTTTTAATTAAAAAAGGAATTCAGTTATATTTTATTACACAATATGTACTTTAATGCTCTATATTGTTGTATTGTTATTCAAATATCAAAATAAATATTCCAAATATCAAATTTAGTCCATTAAAAATATGTCATTTACACATGAACTCAATGTTATATGTACTCGGGGCTGTTATTGAGATTTTGAGAATCATGAATGACAACATTTTGGCACCCTCGACTTTTCTTATGACTAATTTTGAACATTTTAATATTTATATATAATATTTATTATTTACTCGAAATCACAAATAACAGTCTTATAAAATTAACGAAATATAATTATAATAACGAAAAAGTTGTTTTGTGGAAGATTGAATTATATTATTATTTTTGTAATAAATCGGTGTGACCATGCACTTTTGAATTGAATATTTTAATACCTATTGCGTTAAAAAACAATAAAACATTTTTTAAATAGATGGTATTTCTATAACATACTCATTACTCTTTTGTGGTACAAGGTTTTTGTAGGGTTCATGGCTAAGTTGGATATTATATCATCAAATGCAGCTTTTCTTTTGTTGAGTTAAACTGTTGAATTGTCACAAATTACATATTAAATATTAATTTTAAAACTGTTACAGCTATAAAATCACTATTGATTAGTTAGGATCATTGAACTTTTGAATTTATCAAAATGTTGTATAAAATAAAAACTCTTGCTACCATCATTGGTTGTAAACTTGTAAAATATGTATAATATTTTTATTTATTTTATAATTAAGTATTATAAATGCGATGCTAATGAATAATATAAATGGTCATTTAATAACTACACTATCAATACGGGTATGCAGAAGTACACAGTACACGGTCTATCTAATACTATCTAATTGACAGTATGATTATAATTTATAGAAACGAATAAACGCAAAACGATACAACAATATATAATTATCGTATTATAGATATTGTTGTTTTTTATTGAAAACTTAGAGAAACACAGTGTCTGTAGTGTAACCAGTTATGCGGTTAAAAACTTAGAAATAAAAAACGCACATCGAGCTTGGTCATCTTAGGCCGGAGAAATATTCCGTGGTTAAGATTAAGAACCAAAATTACACGGTTAATTTATATAATATTTATTAGTAATTTAAAATAACAAAATTAATTAATTAATTAATAAAAAAAAATAAATAATAAATAAATAAATAATTAATTAATTAATTTTATTAATAAATAAATTTCTATTGCAAAATCAAAAACATCGTTTTAATTTTTATAGTCGCTGTACAAAATTTTGTCACCCCCTAACTATACCATGTTAGGCTATAGGTACCAAATTACTCCTTAAATATGGCCCAGCCTATACTTTTAACTGTGCTACTAAAACTGTTGAAAATTTTAATTCTCTTTTAAAACATTAACGATCAAAGATAAAATTAATGTTTTGGTAAAATAAACACATTTATAAAAATCTGAAAACCAGATAGAATAATATCATTAAACGCTATACACTACAACAAATTAATTAATATAGGTAATAAATTTGAAAAATTTAAGTTTAGATAGATGACCTAGTGGAACGAGTAACATAAATAGTTGCGTTTAATGTTTTTATCATAAATCATATTATTACATTTTCAAGCGTTGCTAATGTAATAGTTTATTGTTACGACTTAAAACAGAGTTTCTAGGCAAATTTATTATTCATAGAAATAAGAATAATAACTTAGCATATAATTGTGCTTTTAAGATTTTACATATGATTAATTTAAATTATTTTTAAAAGCTTAATAATAGTTACATAATACACAGTATACTATAAAATTAAATATTTTGTTTAATTTTTATCAAAATTCATTAATACTATACGAAGGTATAATAAGTAAATTCTTAACTCTTGAAAATAATTTAAACATTTGTTTTAAAATACATAACATTTCTTTTATGAATTTCTTACCTATAATAACGACATAATAGTTTGTATTTTTTTTTTTTTTTAATATTCTTATCAAAATTCTAATTTTCAATTAATACTATAAAAAAATGTATGTGTTTTTAATTTTTTTTTTTTTTATAGAGGTAGGTGTAAGAATTTTTGTAAGATCTCCTATTTAATGTTTAAGGATTTTTACGTATTTTTTATCAACGTTTATAGGAAAAATATTAATAAAATTGAAAATTTGTCATGGTTATAAATAAGTAAAAATATAAAAATTGTTTTAGGAAAAATAATCATTTTAGTAGGTATAACATAAAAATTTGAACTTGAAATGCTCTTATATTAAATTAATTCAACATTCCTGTAGAATTTTTTTATATTATTTTGGTTTAAAAACTTATAAAAACCTTATCGTATTAAATTTTTTAATTTATAATTAATTTTTTTTTTTTTAATTTCAAACTATCTACAGTTTTGTAGTTTTGTCAAAGTAAATTAACATTAAACATTTATAAAAAATATTGTGATTATAGATTTTTGATATATTTTAATTGGGGAACTTAATAACTATGACAAATTTTGTATTAAATTTTCAAGCATTTCTAGTCAGCAAATAATTTATAATCGAAACCTATAAAAAACAATTCTATAAAAATTGTACATTTCTCATACTTAAAAATTGCTCAAAAATAAAGCATAAATAAAAAAATCGTAATATAAACATTTGGCGAAAAATGTACATATCTACGGTAACATTTAAAAAACAAAATCAATTTTCACAAAAATGGATTTGCATAAAACTGTAAAAATTTTCAATTTTTTTTTTTCACTAATTATAAATAAAAAATACTAAAAACTTAATATTAACCTTTTTAAAGTACAAATTAGATTCAATTTTCTATCTAAAACTACCTTAAACGTTGAAAGTCAAAGAATTTTATCAACTATTTATCGTGTACACATACCCACTCAAAAAGAAAAAAACACACATACCACTGTAAAATCAATACATTCATGTTAGTCAGATTAGTTGTAAATACCTTTTTATGCTCGTCTCACTTATTTTCTTGTACATTAAAGCAAATATATAGAGTGTTTTGTTTGTTTAAAATTTAAATAGAAAATTGCAGTTTATTTGTTAAATTTATAAATAAAAATATAACATTTTATCAACAAAAACAATAATTAACCCCAATAATATTTAAACATTTTAGATCAGGGGTGGCCAAACAGTTGATCGCGATCAACCGGTCGATCTTGGGCAATTTCAAAGTCGATCATGTTAGAATTAATTTTTAGGGCCACGCGCTCTATATGTTTCTCAATAATTATAGTTATTCAATAATAATAATAAATAAAATGTATGGAAGTTGATACTCAAAGGTAAAGTATATTTTTAGTAAATCGTGACCAAAAAAAGTTTGGCCATCCCTGTTTTAGATGATGTAAAAAATCAGATATCTCTGCATTCGTTTGAACTCTTACGAAAATAATATGTTATAGCCTATAGGGAAACTTCAAGCAAACTGAATATGACAAATATCAATCATCGTTTATACTCGTACATTACTAAAATGTATTGATTTTTTCCTATTTAAATAATACATTGACTTTTTTTCAAATAATATTTTCTTATAGCGTCAGTTGACAATACAGTGTTCAGTCTTCAACTTTAACTATATTATAACAATATTTACATTCGTGGAGAAATAATAATAATAAATGATAGTAACGCAATTCCTCCCCTTGTGTTAAATTTTCATAAGAAAAATAAAATACCATACATTTACTGCAAACGTATTGTGTATAAATAACAGTTATCATTTTTTTAAGATAAGATGTTTGATTAAAATATTTACTGAATTAAAAATGCTATACTTACATGAACTAATTGTAAAAATTAATATTAACAACAACAAATCGTAAAACTATGAACCAAAGGTAAACGGTGTGGTTGTGCAGGTTTAATGAGGAGATTTCTGTATTTAATTCATCATGGCAAAAAAAAATTCTTAAACGCAGCCTGACCGCAGTCACACCGGCGTGACTGGGACCCTTCACAGTATGCATGTTACACAATAATATGAATATTAATTCAGGTTTTGTATACTTGTTTCTGGGTCATTTAAATACGTAAACACATAAAACAAATACGAATGAAATAAATTTGACATTTTTTGTTGTTGAACATTGATCATAAAAATCAAAATCAATGGTTCATATTTTTTATATATATTATTATTATTACCTAAATATTATAATTATTTATGTACAAAAAGTAAACGTTTTAATACATTTAATAAATTTAACGGCATCCATGAATTGTATTAAAACCGTTTCGCTCGGTGTTGGTGACACGAAGTAATTAGGTAACAATTACTAATTATTATAGTACCTATAATATTATATTTATATGCCATTTACGCGAACATTAATTGGGACTGGGGATTCTGTGAATCAGAATTAAATGTGCTAGATTAAATATTTAACAAGATTAATTCGTATTATACAAATTAAAGCTCGTCGTTGTATATTTTAGATCTTAATTTTAATTGTAACCCCAATATTGGCGTTAAAGCCGTTCAACGATATTTGACTTAGCTTGTTCAAATTGAAAAAATAATAGATAAATTACTTTTTAAAATTCAATGTTTTAAATATTAGTTTAAAGTTTTTTTAACTAGTATTTTTATTTTGCTAGTTTAATTTGTTTTTTATGCAACTTAGAAAAATGTTTTTACATTGATAAATATTACCTAAACAAAAAGTAAAAATAAATAAAGACACCAAATACCTACGCAATAGGATAATTACCCACTACTATAGAGTTGTGACTTGTAAACAAACAACCGATATGACAGTATGTAGGTGTACTGCAGTGGTTATTAAATCATGTGTTTAAACTTTGTGTATAATACAAGATGATCTATTGTATTTACATTCATCATATCGAAAAGTTTTAACTTTTTTCTAAATAGTTTTTTTTTTTTTTTACATACTTAATTGATGTAATTGTACATTAACATCATGGAAAAAATTATATTTTAACAATTTTTTAAGTGTTTTTAACTTTTTTAAACAATTTAAATTTTAAATTTCATGATTCGAAGCAGAACAAAATACTATTTTTTTTGAACATTTCGATACATAAAAATCGAATTTCGAGTAAATAATCAATTAATTAGATTAGGTTATAATTTATAAGTTATAATGTTGTGTGGATATATTATATTTATGTATAAAATACCTAAAATATTGCAACATTTTATTTATGGGCGTTCAACGTGCAGTAGTATAATAAAAAATATCTTTGGCTATTGTGGAAACTGCTTATGATTATAATAGTTAATAAATAATTCAGACGTATAATAAATTGGCTGAGATAAAAAAACGAATAAATGAAAAATTAAACAGAGCAAAATAATACTGCTGGAAAATAAAATTACATAAGGACCTACGCTAAGTCAATGCCTTAACATGTAATATAACGTTAATAGGTATCATGAAATTCACATAAATTTTATAATAAACACTTTTATTGTTTGTTATTATCAAACAATAATGTTAAGTATTTGAATAGTAGAGTGAAGTAAGGAAATCGGAACGCGTGAAAAAAATATTCGTTAATATTTTTTTTTTAAGGAATTTATGATCTGATAAATTAATAATAAATGCGATACATCCAAAAACAATGTTAGGTAATACAATGTTCATTATTGCAAATATGTAGCGATTTGGTAGTTTACAAACGTTTTATTAGAGACTAGAGATTAATGTAATTCGTCACATTAAATGATACGAGAAGATTTAAGCGTTAACCGTTGATACATATAATAATATATTGAGAAAGATATTTTTTTCACAGAGGAAATGAAAACGTTGTTTATAAAATACCTAAATATAATCTTTTGAATTTGCCACGAAAAAAACTCTTTTGGAGCATAAAGAGCATAGAATTTCAAAACAAATTTCATAGTTTAGTACGCATACACAGAACAACGAATTTCAACTCGTTTACAATCACACAGCTTCTTCGACGGATGGTGCTATTAGTTACGTATACAATAACATTATAATAATAATATAATAACACGTAATAATATTGTCGCTATATTTTACCTTCGACTGTGACGTTCTCATCGCGTCCGTCGGGCAGTACGATGTTTGATGTCATTTATAGTGGAACGAGCTACGACCGTCGGCTCGTTTCACGCGGACCATAAAAGATCGTGATACGAACTATAGAACGCGATTATTACTAACAGGTATAGGTACGGACTCGGAATTATTATAATTCAAAAAAAACGCAAAACGACGACGACGCGAACTTACGACCGTCTTCGGTGTGTAAAGCGCGCGCGAAATCCTATCACGGCCGGCCCCCACACGCGTTCGGGTGCGTGCGGTCGCGTGCACACCGGTACTACGACTACACACCGACTGGCGGGCTCGTCGGCGGCGTCTCGGTCTAGGCCACAGTCGTCCGCGTAGTAGACCGTACGCGCCGCGCCGTCACACGTCCACACACGGGCGCCGCCGTCGCAGTCCGACCGTCGAAAACCGAAAAAATCGATCCGCCGCCGCCGTCGTCGTACAACCGTTGCGTATCGTCGTCGCAGTAGTCGCAGTCGTCGTACACGATATTATAATATAGTAGGTATTCAACGCGTGTCGCAACCCTCGTACTACGGTGTTGTTATAACAATATTATCATAGAAAAAAATAGATACGATTTGAAATATGCCTGTAGGGGTATTTTTCGACATTTTATCGCGTTCGGCGCGGTTGCCGGGGGGGGGGGGGGGAGGGGGTTATGTGCTCGAGCTATACGTATCCGATCTATGAACGGCGTTATTATTCGTAAATACCCGCGCCGTAAGCCTGGTTGGACCGGACGTGTAGGTACCTGCAGTTTCCCTCAAAAGTACCTATTTTTTTACCAATTACCCCCCCCCCCCTCACAAATACCTAGATCAAAATTCACCAGTTGCCCTCAACCGAATTCACAACCCCCCCCCCCTCACATATTATTACGACTATAATACACCGACCCGTAAAATAAGGAAGTAACAATTTGTAAATAATAATAATATGTATAATAAAAGAATGTACAATAATTAATTATAGGTATAATCATAAGCTGCATTCAATGTAAAATGATAAAAAAATTTTCGATATTTCCAATAATATATTATGATATATAGATTTGTATAATTATTGTATTTTGTAATATAAAACGATAGTAAACAATTTAGATGTATTACAAATATTAATATTTTGTATTGTATTATTTACCTATTATGTTTTGTAATAATAAGAACTAACAGATTTTACAAAATCTAATCTGCTAATATTTTTATTTTAATATTTATTTATAGGAGATTAAAATTCGTCTAATTTTTCTGACAAAATCTGAATTGAATTCTGATCTTCAATAAAACAATCGTCTAAACGACTTTACTATTCACTCTCGGGTAATAATGAAGGAAGTAGGTACTGAAAATTAAGTGAAGCCCCTCTCCAATTTCTGAATTAAGATTCATATAATCAGGCGGCTTTAATTCTAAAATTTGTATGCTTTTCCACCATGAATGAGTGAGATGAAAATAAATCTACATTCCATTACTGTAATTATCGGCTATATAAACGACTTTGAAAGCTACATAGATACTTTGTTCGAAATCGGATTAGGTAATTAACGGATTGAAATCAAGGCTAAAGCTTGAGCGTTTTTCTTTTACATTTGGTCCAAGGCAATATAATATTAGTCAACACCTGGTTGGATCCACTGGGTCATGACTCCAAATTTATTGACATTTTTAAATCTCGTGAAAATTTATAGGATTTCGTTTACATCTGGCATTTGTGTTGTTTATGCCTGTATGATTCGATCTCTATACTATATTTTATCACATTATTTATCCTTAAGACTCGTTTTTATATAAACAAACCAATACAAATGTATTCGTATTCGCGTTTTTATTGTAAAAAGTTGCGTATATATTATAAAGTCCAAAGGGGATTCGATCCCACCCGTATTTTCTACTAAAATAGTCCTATCTCACGTCAAATGATATAGTGACATGTGCGTGTACAGTATACGGTATACCACGGAGTGTTCTATAGTCATTATAGATAAAACTACTGAAAAAGTATTGAACTCATAATGTAATGTACTTGAAAACAACTTTTCCAATTTATCGAAATTCGACTCTAAGTCCTTAACAATTTTACTATTAAAAATTTAAAGTATTAATAAATAATAATAATATTGAAGAGAAAAAATCAAAATTAAAAAAATTTAGGTGAATTGACTTCGAGTAAATTAAAATATACTTTCAGAAATTTTATCGAATAAATAGGTATGAATAGTTTATACAACGAATGGTAAAGGTTAAAATTCGACCAAAAAAAAAAGACAAAAGTAATATTTGTGTATAGTGCATGTTATTGACATGCGCTTACACGCATGGAAACTATTTCTTACACTATTTCTTTTACGTAAACACTTAAGTGACAGTGTGACACGCTATAATACTATATATCTACATTAATAATTGCTTACTACGTATACGTTTAAGTAAGTATACGACCCGTATCCACCCACATAGAAAATTGTCTATGTTGACTGTTAAATTCTATAAGATCGGTCGAGACACCAGGACACGTTTACAGCTCCTGTACGTCACCTGTGGTCTGTCGTGTAGTGTCAAAAAATTGTAATTGGTAAATTCTAGAAATTTACAACAGCCAACCAAAATACGATAAAAGGCACACGAGTACACGATACAACAGACGATGTAGTTGTTAACCTAGCTTTACTCACTGTAAATAAAACAACTATGGTCTATGGACCCCTTAGGAATTTTAGATATATACCCAAAGAGTGCTTAAACTTGTAATTAAATATTGATTATAATATTTTACCAAATCACGACAAAATTATAGATATTTAAATGAACCTAATCTAACTTTTGTACCTATAGATAAATATATATATATTTTTTTATATATACCTACATTGTATATTTGTATTAATTTTATAGAGAATGGCATTTTTAAAAAATTCGATTTTTTAAGCTATTGACTATTTATACCATACACGGCACGACGTTGACTTCATTCTTCTTTAGTCTTTAAGTCGGTATTAACTTAAAAAGCTAACAACAATAATAAATTATAGGTACATGTATTTACTATTTTAATAATGAATTGATATTAATAATATAATAAATTAAATCACAACACCAACACATAAATTACTTTAAAAGTAATTAGCAATAGGTCAAAAAATATCACGAAATACCTATAATTTTTTTTTATATTAATTGTAAATAGTTAGTGATATTTTAACAATATACCACCAACTGAAGAATAAAATTATCATATTATAATAATACATTTTAAAATGTATCAATAACATAAAATAGTATTCATTTATTTGTTATAAAATATACGGATTGAACCCTTTGTACAATTAGATAGATAAACATATAAATTAGGATACCTATAAACAATAAAGTTAGTAACACGATATAAAACATAGTAAATAATTAATAAAATATACGCAAATACATATATATTTGAAAAATTATGTATGCAGTAGTAAAAATAAAAAAAAAATAAAGGTGAAGTCCGTTCTGGCATGCGACATATTAATAAACGTCCTATAGCCTATAGGTTCATTGTACATATAGTTGGTGAAACTAAAGGATAAATGGAAGTATGGAACATAGCAGAAGAGCGAGAGGACCGTTGAGGAACTTTAAATGTAATTAGTGAAAGCAAGATTATATAAGGTTATAGGTATTATTGTAGGCAATTTGTAAATACTATCTATAACACGTTAGTCGCTTGCTTGGTGACTCCGCCAGTTAGTTCGCCCAATCACAAAGAACGACCCAATAGAATTTAAAAACCATATGTGTTGATAAAATTATAAATATCTTTATTGAATACAGAAATTGATTTTATTAATATTTTATAAAACACTATTTTTATAGCGTTTATTTCGTTGCTTGAACAAAATATTGCATCTGTGTTAAATTTAAAAAATTGTCTGATTGCTCATAGTGTAACGCGTATGAATATAAATAATATTTTTTATTTTCTGATTTGGTGTAGGTTTATATGATATTCCTAACATCAACTTTATATAACTGTCTCGTCCGACGTTGACTATGCGACATTTTTTAAAAATTATTTGTCTCTTGAGAAGCGACCAAACTAAATATTTTTTTATAAGTCTTCTTTGAAGTTTCTATCGATTTTCTAATATTTCTTTAAAAATTATATTATTCGTTTTTATGATCAGGGGCATATAGACGTATAGATTATTGTTGAGCTCACGCGGCAGTAAGCAACATAGCAGTTAGTTGCCCGTTAAACTTAGCCACTTATGCTGTATCTACTATCTACACGGTTACGGGTACCTAGGTACCTACGCCTCGCATAGTCTTATGGCTTAAACTTATTTCAAGCCGTTATTTCTTCTCATCAATCAAAAATGACATGGTGTTTCTAAATCTGTTTATACATAAATTATTTAAAAAACAATAATAACTTGATTGTTTACTAACTTATAAAATCGGAAATGTCAAATGAGCTTAAAACTAAAACCTTCTCCGTCCGAATGGTGCTACACCATTGCACTTTGGTTTTAGTGTACCTACTTATCAGTTCATTAACAAATCGTCAATTTTTTTAATAGATTTTTAGTCATCATTTAAAAATTAACTGAAAAAATTTAAGTTACCTATAAAATATTGACGATTATTCTAATTTCTAGTTAGTAGTTGTATTAAGCTTGATATCACCAGGGAAACAGTTTTACTATAGGTAATATTTTGTAATTGTAATTGTAAATTAAAATTTTATTTTCCTACTAGACAGATGACATCATTGATTTCTTTATATGTATTTTATCATTTTATGTTCCATTAACGGGAGTTGGGTCTATAAAACTATGCTTAATACTTATTTCGTATTTTCGTTTCCGTAGTGTGCTGCTCTTTCATAAAATCTTAATGTCGATCGGATCCGGATGAATAAATTGTTCCCAATATCATTGGCATTCACACAATTTATTCATCATAAAATTTTATAGAACTAAATTTCAGTGCCATTAATCGGATCCAATCGAGAATTTAATCCATCCAGAGACCCACTCAAAATTCATTAAAATCGGTCTAGTCGTTTAGAAGTTTGAAGTTCAGTGGGCAGACGGACAGTACTACAGTGGCATGTAGGTATTATACGTGTATACTCTATACAATACCTTTAATACACATTAATGATTTCACGAAAATTATATTTGTAAGATACCTAATATTTATTTAACATTTTTATGTATGTACTCAGTGGCGTAATTATGGGAGGATATATCCTCCCCCAGATGCTTTTTTGGAGAAAAAAACAAAAAAGAAAATTAACTTAATATTATAATTTATGAAAAATATAATTAATCGTTTACTTCATTGTCTTTAAAAACCATTATTATACCATTCAACTCATTTAGTTTATAATAATAAATTAATATATTATAATTTATAATCTATGAGATTTAATGGTCAAGGGGGGATATGGGGGCATAGCCCCACTAGAACGATAATAGTATAAACTTATTTCCTAATCTCACCCCAGAACCACTTCCAAATTACGCCACTAGTATTCAGCCAATAGCCATATTGGATCAAGTATCAACCGTTAGTCCATAAAAATATCATTAGCACTTTTTATATAGATATCAAGTATTTTTTTTCACTTTAAAGTTTAAACTTTTACATAATAAACCGATTATCTCTTTGATAAAAGACTACTTATTTATTTTGGTTGAAAAAATTTAAACTGTATAATTTTAAAAATGAACATTGTTTCAGTAAATAGCTATACAATGGACTTATAATACACTGGTAATTTATGAGAAAATTCTAAATTACTGACAGTAATCTTTATGATTTGAGCACCCCTTTTTAATAATATTTTAACTATACAATTAGCATTAATATAATAATAAAATATATATTTAATATGTACCTAGTGAACAATATTATAATATAAAACAATGGCCCATACTCAAAAAAAAGCTGAAGCCGTTTGAGACCACAGATTAAAATTAATATATAAAACATAATATTTTTGTCTTAACTAATGAAGTAAATAATACAGATTTTTATAAAATAAAGTTATTTTTAATACAAAACAAAATAATACAAATTTATGTTATAACAACCATGTTTATCAATTTACTAATATTAGGTATTTTTAATCAGATACAATTCACTAATTCAATACAATAATTCACATTTTTTAAGAGTGTTAAACAATATTTGTAAACTTATTTGTATAGGTATTTGTTTATTATATTCAGACTCATATTTTCAAGATATAGTATTTTAAACTTGACTTTTTTTTGTTTATTTGAAAAATAAGCCCAAAATCTCTACATAATAAAAGTGTACACATTTTTAAGTTTTAAATACTAAATAAAGCAAGACTATTATTTGGTTTTATAATAGATCTCTTGCTAAGCATCTTTTTATGTATATATTATAGATACTCTATAAATTTATGAAATTGTATAGCAGAATAATAAATTACATAATGTCATGAATTTTAATAATACAAAAAAAACCAAAATTATTTTTATTTTTTATGAGATTTTGTCTAATGTGAATTTGAAAGTAAAGATTAAAAATTTGTTGAAAATGATATCAGGAAAGTTGTAACCAAGATAGGAGACTGTAAGTAGGTGTTCATAGTATTAAAATACAATCGCCAAAATGTCAAAAAATATAAATGAAAGCTTATCTAGAATAGTTTTAACAATAACATTGAGTTTTTAATGATTTATTTTTGTTACTTTCAACAAATGTATAAGAGTATTACAGAAGTGTCCTACACTGACATTTTTAGTTATGTAAATATAAAATAATTAACTCATTAAAAATTAAAATAATAGCATACCCATGTGCCCAGTACAAGCTATAGCTTCTTAAATAAAAATTACAAAATTATAAATAGTATAAAATAAATTCTTGAGAATAGAACTGAAAGTCCCTTGGTTCATATAAATTAAATATCTATATAATAATGCACGATATAACCTTATTACCTATATTACCTATTAACACTGATAATTAATGAATTCAAAAACTTGCATGATAATAAAAAAAATACATTCATCACTTCATTTAAAATCTAAAACAAATACTATCCATTTCAAAAGCATTTAAAAAACATTCAAGTCTAAATAACTAATTAGATAGCTTATAGACAAATGTCTTTATTTTAATATTCAATACATTTTAATACATAAATTATAGCTAAGATGGTCATAGTTCATAAGTGCATAATTTATTTATTTAATTAATTGATATTGTATTAATAATTTATTAGTATGTAATATTGTAATATATTATAAAAATCAAGTATACATATTAAACAACAAAAAAATTAAATAACTTGTTTATTAACCAATTTTAAAATTGGAAAAAACATTTTTATTTTATTGTTCAATTTAATGAAAAAAATTGATTATTTTTTAATTGACATTATTAAAAATATATCATTTTTAAAGACTAAAGTTGACAATTATATAATATTGAAAACTTGGAACTCACTGTATTCTAAATACACTCAAATATATGGATGAAACTAAAAAAGCTGCTTGTATTTCATTAAAATGTTCAAATCTAACAAATTATATTCCTAATTTAAACAATGCTTATAATTAGCTATGAACACACAACTGACACATAAACATTTTTTTTAAAAGTCATTAGAAAATATAGTCTGACTGTAGTTGCTATAAAAAAAAATTCTTTGTTTTTTTTTCATTTTTATAATAAATAATAATGTTTTCAAATAAAACTGAATTTGTTAGATATTTCTTGGAAATATGAACATGATTTTTACACTATACATAACAAGTCCAGTAGACTAGAAAGTAATTCACAGTTTAATACTCTATTATTGGTAATATTGTATACAATAATCTTTTCGAGTCATAGAAAAATTGTTTTATCATCAATTAACATCCCTAAATGCAATTTTGTAACATTGAAGTAGGTACTTCAAATATTTAGAAATGGAAACTGATGAGGAACATCATAATCAGATAAGTATTGCTGTGATGAATTAGGAGATAAATCTACACCATCATTTAAGCTACATACTAAAGATGTTTCAATTGGAGGATGAATTCCAGGAAAACATGAATTTTCTTCACATTCCATCTTATAAGTTGATGCTGAGGCTACTTGAAGTACACTTTCTGCTATATCAACACTACTTAAATCTAAGTTATCAGGATATGCCATCAACGAATATGATACAGTGTCTTCTAATCTAAGGTGATTAATATTTTTTTGTTTCAACCTTTGTATTTCCTTTTCTTCATTCATGACTGCAGATGGAGACGAACGGCTAATATCTTCTACAAAACGTTTTATTTTGATGGATTCAGTAAATACTTGATTGTGGATATTGATTTGATGACGTCGTAAATTGGATGCAAATTTAAATATACGTTTACAATGACACACATATTTTTTGGTTTCAGAATGATTTTTCATATGCCTTGTTAATATAGATTTTAATTTAAAATTATCACCACATACATTGCAAACAAAATTCTTTTCTTCATTGTGTATAGCAATTAGGTGATCTTGCAAAGCGTGCTTGCGATAAAAACAAGCACCACAATGTTCACAAACATAGTTTCTAACTTGCATATGAGAATCTTTGTGCCTTTTATAATTGTTTGCATACTGAAAACTCCGTCCACACAAATTACAAATATAATTATTGTACTGTTTAAAATGTACTTGTTTCATGTGTGATGACAGATTAAATTTGTAATAAAATATCTTTGGACAATGAGCACAATAAAAGGGATTATCGACTTTATTAGTTGAGTGGACTACCGTTTTCATATGCCGTTTATAATATTTTTTTTTCTCAAACGCCTTTTTGCACTCAGCGCATTCATAAACAATACCTTAAAAAAAAATATTATAATATATAATTAAAACAATAAATTTAATAAGTTCTGAAATTAAAAACATGATGAAAAAATTTACGAATTAGTCTGTGCATTAATAAAATAAAGACAGACTATGTCTGATAACAGTCTGTTATATAATTAATACACTTATTAAGAGGATGATTGTACAATATTTGTTTTCTATTTCTGATCCATAAGCTAGTAAGCAACATTACAGATTTGCTAAATTTGCTTCCAGCAGAGCCAATTATGGGTTGTTACTCGCTATCTTATTTTAAAATTATAACTCATCATAAAACTTGTTAAGAAGTTGAGAATTTATTGTGTTGGCTTTTTATTTACAATATTTTACTTTTTCTATAATAATGTGATATAATTATCAATGATCATTATATGAACATGTATATAATATTATATTAATTGTTAAATTTTACTTTAACATAATATTTATCACTTCTGAGAAATTTAAGTATTGTACAAAAATTCAAGATACAAACATAGATAGTATTTATAACATACAATTTGATAATAAATGAACTCAAAATAAAATTAAAGCTAAGTACTAATATAAAATTAGTTCTCCTTTTCATACATTTAAATTTGTAATGTTGCTCATAGGTAAAAGAGGGAAAGTAAATGATGTGCCAACTTCTTATATTCTGTCTAGTAGGTACCCAGATAAACAAATAAATTATTTAAAAAAGTGAATTCTTAGTATACCTGTGGTTGACTGTTTATTTTTAGAATAGTTGTCGGTTGGTTGTATTGAAATGCACAATTTCAAATGTTTGTTCAACTTTTTAGAATTTGCAAATTGAGCATTGCAATTGAAACAACAGTATGCATCATGCCTCTATAAATGATTGAGGTAAAATAATTGATTATATTTATCAATAAAAAAATATCTCATAATGAAAAATCTTACTTGTAAATGTAATTTATATTGTTGATTGCGGGTGAATACTTCCCCACACTTATGACATATGAAACCATCACCATGCTTAATTGTTTTTACATGATCAGCAAGTTCTTGTTTGCTGTCAAATGGCTGTCCGCAATCAAGACATATAGTACCAGTATTTTTGTGCACAGTCTTGTAATGCAAATGCAATGAGCGTTTTTGAACAAACGTTTTCATACAGTACTTACAATCCAACACAACTGGATCCAATTTGGATCCATGGGCAGTAGACATATGAGTTACCAACATCTTACGGCTGTTGCAAGACAATTCACAAATACGACAAATATTTCGCAAATGACCGTCAACGTGCAAATCATAGTGTCGACGATTAGTGAATGTTTTTTCACAATGATCACAACCATAATTCTCAGGCATTTTTATGGAGCACAATTTAGATTTTTAGATTAGTAAGTTATTATTAATGTTTATTATTACCAAAGTTAAAAAAACTAATACCTATGGTTGATTTATAATAGATAAATACATAAGTAAAGTAATATGTAATATGAATAATATTTTAATTTTAAAATAGAAATAAGTATTAAAGTATTAAATATTGTTTAATAGTTATCAATTATCATTGATATATTAAGAACTTAAATTCTGTTATTAAAATTACTATAAATACTATAGTCAATGTTACTTATAACTCATAAGTACTTGTACTTTGCAAACAAGAACTGTAAATGAATGACCAGAATACAATTACAGAAGATTATATTAAATGCAATTGAGCCAATTTGATAAAAAGATTAATATTGTGATAATTACCATAAAAAATGTCATTGATGTTAAATAACATAATATAAATATTTCAATCGATATTCTATGTTTCTAAATTATTCAATATCGTTTTATTTAGATTTATATTATATTATGCTTACACCCATATAAACCATGCGCTTAACATATTTTGTAATCCACACTATAGAGTATATTTCAGAACATTTTACACTCACAGTTTACACTATAACGTTTTGACTATTGACAATATCATCACAAGTCGTGATACGGACTAAATTATGAAAACAAAAAATAATTTAGAATTTAGATTGGAATTATTATAATAAAAACATTGAGTATAACAAAAAAATGTATATAGTATTATGTATAAAATAAACACAGACAACTGATAACTGTAGGTTATCATAACAATAATGATAATAATAATAATAATATTGTTATCTGAATATCGCAATAAATATTAATAATAAATCTGAGTAATCGTACTTACTACATGTACATACAAGACAAGTGTAGTTTCGATTTCGAATACTCGATTATTTTGTACCTATAATTTATTATGTTTTGATGATTGGACTGATTAGAGAGAGGTAAGGTATCTTTTATAATATTTTAATTAATACAAATAAATAATATAATAAGTTTTATTTACCAAGGGATTGGATTCTCATTTGTTGTTGTAATGTCTCTCGCCAAAATGGTTTGCATTTTCGGTCATTGACGAAGTAATAGAGTTGGTTTACGGCGTTGGTTGCTTTGTGTCTGTTGGAGTTTAGCCCACATTAAAGAAAACATGGCCATGTAAATATGACTGAAATCACCATACCTAAATACGGGCTGGTACAGGACGTTAAGCCACACTATGTGTATACGATCAAGGTTTTATCTGACGGTTACCAAGAGTGCGTGGAAAGACGGTATAGTGCTTTTCACGCATTTCATAGGGAGGTATATGACTCGACTCAACATGATCCATTGTTATAATATTATTACATTGGTTTTATTGTTTGTTGTACAGTTGAGGAAATCTATATCCACACCGCCATTTCCATCAAAACGCATACGATGCTCGCAGCCAAAAGTTCTCGAACAAAGAAGAGCTGGTTTGGAGAGATATTTACAGACAGTTTTCAAAATTGAAGGTGGATATAAACAGGTCATGGAATTCCTCGGGTTAAAGTATCAGCCAAGGTACGCTTTTTAACTTTACTACCATGTCCAAGGAACATAAACATCTATATAATAATATTTTTACTGTGATTTACCACATAAAATTTTATTGTTTAGCCATAAAATAGATGTCAAGTATCAGCGCCCAGTGTTTCATATGATAAATGAACATATTCCATCTAAAAACAGACATGAAAAACGTTTATGTTTACCAGACATAATCACAGATGGTGTCCTTAAAGCTTTATATGGTTAGTATTTAACAGGTTGACCGCCATGAGTCTCTTTTAGGGTTCTCACTGGTCTGTCCCCCTGACGCCACAATATTTTTAATGGGTTTACTCAAATTTTATTTGAACAAAAAAATGATTGGATTCTGCTTAAACTTGATATATGGGTTCAGTATTGCTTATATAACTTATCTACAGTTATTTTGGATAAATTCTAGCTGAGATCCTTAATAGAGTCTCATGGCGCTGATGAGTAATTCGTAATAAAAATTAATGATTGTTCCTAACATATTGAGACACTAAATAGGTTCTCAAAATATTAATTGTAATAATAACTTGTCATTCCACTACATTTAGTAAGTATGTTATTTAGGATATATCTGTTTAGGAACATGAGGTTTATATGGTTAAAAATGTACCAAACTATTTTTCAAAAAATCATACCTTAGTAGTAAAACCTTTAATAGTACCTTTAATAGTAATTAAAATAATAGTTAGTAATAAAATGTATAATTATTATACCAATGACATAATAAAAATTTAAAAAGTAACATTTTCTTATTTTACATAACAGGTATCACAGTAAAATAATTAGTATCACATTTTATTTTCTTATAAATATTAAATAAACAACTGAAAAAAGTAACTTATACCTTATGTATACTGCTTGGTGTACAAGTAATTAAAATAATAGTTAGTAACAAAATGTATAATTATTATACCAATAACATAATAAAAATTTAAAATTTAAAAAGTAACATTTTCTTATTTTACATAACAGGTATCACAGTAAAATAATTAGTATCACATTTTATTTTCTTATAAATATTAAATAAACAATTGAAAAAAGTAACTTATACCTTATGTATACTGCATTGTGTACAAGTAATTAAAATAATAGTTAGTAATAAAATGTATAATTATTATACCAATAACATAATAAAAATTTAAAATTTAAAAAGTAACATTTTCTTATTTTACATAACAGGTATCACAGTAAAATAATTAGTATCACATTTTATTTTCTTATAAATATTAAATAAACAATTGAAAAAAGTAACTTATACCTTATGTATACTGCATTGTGTACAAGTAATTAAAATAATAGTTAGTAATAAAATGTATAATTATTATACCAATAACATAATAAAAATTTAAAATTTAAAAAGTAACATTTTCTTATTTTACATAATAGGTATCACAGTATAATAATAATTAGTATCACATTTAATTTTCTTATAAATATTAAATAAACAACTGAAAAAATTACTTATACCTTAATTATACTGCATGGTGTAAAGGTAATTAACTACTTTGATACTTTGTGATCTTCAAAAAAACACTCAAAACAAATTTTTTGGTCACATGCCTCACATTTTGTACTTGTTTTTTTGGAGTATTTTTGGGAATATGTTCTTCCTTTTTCTTTTACCATTTTTTTATAGCATTTATTGCATCTACCTTTGATTGTTTTCACTAGTTTATGTTTAATTTGGTTAATAGATTCAATAGGTTCAACATCTTTTGTGATAAGATTTTCTACTAACATTGTACGAAATTCAGTAATTGATATTTTATTATCTGTCACTTGAGTAAACAAAACATGTGCATTGACAACTGCAATATTTAAAAGAGCATCTAGTACTACTTTTCTGTACCACTTTACACAACGACGCAATGGATTTGAATACGAACTCATTTGATCAGATAAATCTATTGGAGATTTACCTTCATTATAATCCATTACAACTCTTGGTTTCATAATGGTTTTACCTCGAACAGACAACTTCACCATTTCACTGTCATGTTTGGATGAGATCATACATAATTCTCTTTTATCACGCCATTTTAAAACTAAAATATTTGATGAACTCCTCATAGATGAAATTTCATCTTTTTTTAATTTTTTTGTTGTCACTTCTTTAGGATTTGATTTTCTGTTGGTTCTTAAAGTACCTACTAAATGTGTTTGTTGTCTATTTAAAAGTTCGGCAAGTTCAACACTAGTGTACCAGTTGTCAACCACAAGTGTTCGACCACAATTTAGAAATGGTTCTGATAGTTCTTGGACAATTTTGGAACCAACATTAAAATCAGGATTGGCTTCCTTTCCACAATACACCTTTACAGCTAGTGTATAGCAGGGATGGATGCATAATTTAAATAGCTTGATTCCGAATTTGTTTCTTTTATTTTTGATATATTGTTTAAACGACAATCTACCCATGAACTTTATTAAAGACTCATCAATACAAAATGATTCACCAGGTTTCATACACATATTTGAATTGATCATTATGTCATCTAATATAGTTCCCAGTTTATATAAGCGATTAGTTTTATCAATCTGAGAGTTGTCAGAAAAATGAATCATCTGTAGTAATATTTCAAATCGATTCCTACTCATGATGGTTCCAAATTTAGTATTAAATATTTTTGAATTGCTCCAATATAATTCATATGTTGGCAATTGAACTATACCTGTCCACATGAGGAGTCCAAAAAATTGTTTTAATTCAATAACATTTGTGTCTTTCCATTTATTAAGACGAGAGTGAGGTGATATGTTTTTACCACTAATTTGCTGGGACGCATATCTATTAGTTTCTACAACTATTTTACTAAGAATTCTATCATCTACTATTAGCTGATAAAAATCAAGCGGTGACCCATCAATCATGGTATCAAATAAGTCTGGATTAATACCTGTTATTTCATTATTAGGATTGAATATAAAATTGTTCATAACTTTGTCGTCGACTCGCCACTGACGATTTGGTTCAGATACTGGGTTTTTTGGTCTTCCACGTGGTTTATGTGTGACAATGATATCGTCTTCTGAGTCACTAATATGAGAAACCTCTATATACAAAATATACAATAAATATAGAATAGTATAATATGTTGTGTATAGAATTAGTTTTAATTTACCAGAGTCATAAACATTATTTTCTTCAACATCCATATAAACTGCCAGAGGGTCAGCTAAATAATAAAATAATAAATAACTCAGTTCAACTGTTGTACAATTCAAGTATTATAAATTATTACCATTGTGATTACTACGGTTACTAGTTTCTGGAAATAAGCATCGATTTGTTTTGATTTCATCAGTTTCTGAATCATTTTCATCTAAGTGTAATATAATATGAAAATATGGATACTAAAAAAATCATTGTATGTTGTAAATAATAATGTAAAGGCACTTACTAGTCAAATTATTATTGTGGGATAACTCCCAAGTAGGATCGTCATCTGAGTCATCAGGATATTCCTCAAAATCAGAATCAATTAAATCACTTATCTCTTGTGAATTCATTTATAAATTATTTGAAAACTAAGTACAGTAAGACAGTACATCAAAAATAAATAGAGTAAAACAGTAAAGCAAAAAATTTTTTAAAATAAACGTTATCGTATCATAAATTAAATTTTTATCGTATTATCAAGTTCTATATTATCAGTAGCGGTAGATATCATATTATACAAAATAAAAACCAGAAATATAAAACCACAAACATGGTCAAATACATTGTACAACCATGACCAGAAAACTTAATTGTTATCAATAAATTTAAAATGAACAAATAAAGATAAACGTTTGCTACAAAGACCAAATTAATGTGGTCACACTGTAGAATCCGATTCTGCAATCAAAACTATGTTAATTGAGACTCTTTTCAGAGTATCAGCATTTATTTCTAACTGATCATTAAGATCCCAAAAAGAGTCTCAAACACGATTTTCAGTAATATAGGTGAGACCCCAAATCGAGTCTCATGGCGTTGTTGAGTTATTTTAAAAAAAACCCGTGGCGGTCAACCTGTTAACTATTGAGAAATAGTGATATATTTAGGTACACCTTTTGTACCTAGATTTTTTTTATTATTTATATAGATAAACATTTGAAATCAAACTTATTTTTAGTAATTTTATTATATTTTACTCATGTAACATTGTTTATTTTAGAAAAACAATGACCATAATTATTATTTTAATATAATACCTACACAAATAATAAATATATTATATTATAACAATTTTCTAGCTTTATCTATAATCCTCATAAACTCTGTAAGATTCACTTGTCCATCTCCATCTTCATCTGCAGCGTTTAACATATTAATGATTTCTTCATCAGATACTCGTTCCCCTAGTATTTCGGCAACATTCTTTAAATTGTTAAAATCTATTTTGCCTGTATCATCCTCATCAATTAATTGAAAAGCTTTGATCATATCAGTCTTAACATCTCTTTTAGGTAATACTTTACGCATTTCTTCTATGAAAACTTTCTTTTTTATGAAACCTTTTTGATCTTTTTCCATTCTAGATAATAATTGTATATACCGATCTCGGGGCAGTTCCAACCCCAATGCCTTTATTGCAAATTTAAAATCTCTTGTACTAATTGCCATTTGCCTATTTGTATCCATTAAATCAAATGCCTCATTGATTTCAATATCCTTAAAAGAATAATAGAACAAATTTATTTTAATAAATATTAATAGCATTTAGATTTTTATAAACCTGGTTATCCATAACTCTTTTAGTTCCCTATTTGTTTTTCAGTTTTAATTAATCGTCTTTAGGTAATATAATTATTTATAACAACTGATATTAAAGCATTTTAAAATTTCAAAATATGTAGGTATATTTAAACATTAAACTAATTATTTACTTTAATATTTATATTCTCTATGGTAACAATAATCTTTTAATATCTTATAACTAAAATTAAATGTATAATGTGTATTAAGAAAATATCACTATTCACATTTGAAAAATACAAACCTAAAATATGTATTATAAATTAATTCATACAATTGTAAAAATCATATAGTTGAATTATAATATAGATTTTAAAACCCTTTTGTCGGACCTAATATTGATTTTGTCCAATTAACCGATAATGGTAAGCCTTTACCAGCTTACCTTTTTAAAAATAATCATTTTTGTAATGTTGAGCATAATTAATATATTTTTAAACATTTCAAAATATTCCAAATGTAGTATAATTTTAAATCAGTTATAAGTATAGTTGAAATACATTTCTGTTTATTCATTCATACTATTTATTGACAATTATATTTTACTTATCAATTACCTTTGAACATAGCAGCATTCAACTTCCGTAACATATTATTGATACTAAGCTAGTACATAAGTATTTTGTGTATGATATTGGTAAGTAAATCATATAAACTACAATTTATAAAAGTCTAATTCAGCTAATATAAAATAAAATAAAATAAATATAATTTACTCAATTATCAAATGCAATCTTTAAGTTTAAATAGTTTGATAATTACACTAAGTGTATGATCAATGTTCACTCACCTTGTTAAACATTATGTTTCATGTTTTGTGTATGGATGTACAAGAACATACCTACTACCTACCCTCGTATTTTAGTGTTATGTATAATGTGTTTAATATTTACAAGTTGATTGGATTGGAACCCATAAGTGATTTAAATATACATTCTCCCATTTATTATCGGCTTCCAATATTGAAAAATATCCATGGGTCCCAGCTAATGCCGGATATCCGGTCGGGCAATACTAACATTGAAGGTAAGTACAGATGATTAAATTTAAAAGAAAATTTAAAATTAACATTATTTAGTATGATAAAAATGTATAGAATACATTTTTGATAACCAAGATTACTAAACAATTACTTTAATAATATTAATACTTAAAGAAATGTTTGTAATTTTTTTTGTTGTTCCAGAGGTATTTTAATTAGTAACCTTTTTGGCTTAATAATTATAATAAAATTGCACTTATTTCTGGCTAAACAATACAATACTATTTTATAGATAATATAAAAATGTATTAAATCAGTAACTCTTTAATGGAAGCTTCTATACTGTTACAGCAAAATTAGCACACGGTTAGGTTAGGTAGGTATAGTATTGTACTATAAAATCGATACACTTGTGAATATAAAATATAAATATAGGTAATTCTTAAATTATTTGTCTATTTGAGTCGAACCAATAATTATTATTTATATTATTAAATTAGTATATAATATTAGTTATTATATATACCTATTTAGGTACATTTTTTTTATGAAATATAAATCACACTTTTCCGTGGATATGCAAACCTTGTTTTAACAATTCGCAAGACATTAACTACCTCTCAAAATCAACATTTTATGGAACTGCCAGAGAAAATATTTCCAACCTTAGCCTAGTAAAAAAATGAATAAATTTTCGAAAAATTGTTTTATGATTAATGATTATACATTTATACGTAATGTACGTGATTGATGCCATTGAAATTCGAAACTAAATTTTGAAGTTCCTATGGAAATTCTTCTCTTGTGAAAAATTCATGAAAACTGCCAACAAGTATTATGAGATACAGTATAAAATATAAATAATCTTTTTCGATATTTTCTTTTGCCATTATGAAGCATGCTTTCTTCTTTAATATGCAAATTTATTTTTGCAAACCATCAAATTCAATTACAGACATTATCAGTATTAATTATTATATAATGTCAATCCAATAATCATAGTAATGTTATTAAACGTATATAAATATATAACCGTAAATACAATTTTTGAGTTCATTGAGATTGAGATAGCTCTTTTCGTATCCTATTCTTTATGATCCAGTTATAACGAAATAAAATAATAATTGAAGTTCTAGTAATTAGTATAAATTAATTCAGTATTTTTGCTTCGTACATTGCAAAGTAATTTCAAAAGCAATTTTATCTGAAGTACTAAATTTAAATATTTCATTTTAAATGAAATACCTGTATTATATATATTTAATGTATATTAAAATGTTGTTCAAAATCATCATGATGTTCTTAAAAAGTTGTATTTACTTCAATTATTAAAGATTTAAAAATAGATTTATTTTTTGTCTTCTTAGTTATTTTTTTTATTTATTTTACTTAGCTTAAACGTGTCTTATTTTACATACCTACAAAAACTATGTATCTCAAGTATTACGTCGAAAGTTTTGCCATCCGATTTATATTTTTATCTATTAAATTTTCTAAGAATTGATGTTTTTAATGAATTACAATAACATGAATGTTTTTTATAGAAATTTTATTTTTCACAATATAGCTATAGGGAAAATTATAATGATATTTACTTAGAAACGTATAATAATGTTACAGTTGTTACACTGTATTATTTAATCGAAAGGTGTTTAATGATCCATGTATGATATTATCAGAGATTCATTTCACTTGACGTCTTTATCTTGTCTGTTGTATGCTTGTTTGTTGACTGAGAGCGTATGGATTTACAGAACATAATATCGTCATTTGTCGTAGATGTCGATAGTAAATTTTATACACTAGGCATAAAGGAGGGTGTAATATATAATAATAGTATAATATAATATAATTAATAGAGCAAGAACTTTCATTCACTAAAAAATCATCAAATATGCACTTTTGCATCAAAAAATTAAAAATATGCAGTTAAATAATATACCTTCAAAAAAAAAAATAAATAATACACTAAAATTTATAGCTCTGAACATTACCTATATTTTTTTATAAATATTTAATTTATATAATTTTTTATTATCTTTATTATTTTAAGTTTTAACTAAATTTGATATCACTTTATTGTAATCTAATCTACAGATTCACAACTAAGATAAAATGAGAAATTGTATA
Organism: Aphis gossypii; assembly: GCF_020184175.1. NCBI lineage: Eukaryota > Metazoa > Arthropoda > Insecta > Hemiptera > Aphididae > Aphis > Aphis gossypii. The sequence goes on from NC_065531.1 coordinate 29,144,876, forward strand.
GAAACAGTTAAATATAATAATTTAATAATTTGTGTACTTGATCATGAAAAAAATTCACCGAAGTACATGATTTTCGAAAAACCTTCAAAATATGCACTACAAACTTAAAATATGGTCTTATAATCAAAAAATATGCCCTTTAAACCAAAATATGCAAAAATATGCACTAAAAAATTCGAGCTTTTGGTCACAAATATTGTTAAATGTATTGTGTACTTACTCTGCATACGAAAATGTTAACCAGAAAAAATATGCGAATGTGAGCAAGTCCTTGCTTTAAAAATTAATTATACACCCGTAATCAATTTTCTGTATTCAAAGAACAACTATAATCTTCTGAAGAAGTTGCTACAACTGACCAATCCGTGTCATTAAGGAAAGCTTCCATTGTAATTTCACAAACAGGTGATCATAGGACATATGTACTTGAGATGAAATTGTAAGGCAGAGTGTGTATCGAAGAAGTTTAATTGTAGATTATCAGGACTTTTATGTAACAAAATTTTATTAATTTTTTTTCATAAAATATCAACATTCACCAAAAATAGATAGTGCATAATGTCAATATTCACCAGTGAATATTCTACATCTAAAAAGAAATTTACATTCACCAGACATTTTTGTGAATGTGATATTTGCCTAAACAATTTTTTATATATTTACATAAAATTATATTATACTTATATGATTCATTTTTATAGTATTTTTGGCATTTCATATATTAACAAATTAAATCGAATGAAAATTACGCGTACTCGAATCACATCAAAACGATTAATGTATGATTTACGAAACTTACGTAATAATAACAGATTACTACCCCGACTAACCCTGCTGTCCTCAACGGTCTCAGATAAGATAAAAAAAAACGACTTTGTCAAATTACATGGACTTTAAAATATATAACTATAAATACGTTATTTTAATTAAAATAAGAAAAATATTACATTTAAAAACATTATTATGCATTTAAAAACCGCGCGTATATTATATGCAATAAAAAAACCGTAAAATACAGAAATATGTAATACACATCAAAAAATGACCAAATATGCAAAATAAAACTTTATATTTCAGATCTATTGACTCTAATTCAAATTTGTAGCTTACCTAGCTATTTTTTGGACTGTTAAGAAAACACATACAAATGCATATAAATCCGGGATCTTTCATAAAATATTATTAAATTATAATTTTTACACTTATTTTTATAGACAGTAATGACATTTTAGTTGTAGACTAATATTCATGATTATTTATTCCCACGTAACTTTGATAGTATATTATCTATGGCCTATTTAAAATAGAATGAAGTTTGATAAATAATTATATAAAATTTACACTTTTATGTCGACCACTGACTATGATACGTCATATTAGTTTGTAATTATATTTAATTATTTTCAAAATATATTACATAAAAGCTTTATAGTAATTTATTTTTATATGAAAAAAAAGTGTTTTTATTTTTAAATAAATACTAGTTATTTAGCAATATTTATTTATACAACAAATATTTTTTTTTGCGACTTGGAAAGGTCAATCCTTTATCACTGCAGTTTTGGTAAGAAATTGACTTATTAAATCAATATGTAATTAATTGTCTACAATTGCCCATTAATAACCATTCTATTTCGTACACTTGAAATAAGATAAACATATGTAATTATACTACTGTTAATTATTAAAATGTATTTATTCAGATTTCAGATATACCTAATTTTAAACGAATTTATTTGACTTATTTCTCTTGCAAAATTATTACATAATAACCACACAATTCTATTTGATTGGACACTACGAGTTTATTATGTAGAATATAGATTGTAAATGATTATAACCTTATTATAATTTTAAGTATAGAAACGACCCTAGCTGTTATTTTTGTTAATTATATTATGTTAACGATTTTATTATTTAGATTTTATACAGAATAATATCATATTTTACATAATAATTAGAAGTCTTTATTTATTAACCACATTTATTCAATTATTTTTGTTGGGTTAAACTTAATTATAATTAAATGACTACATATTTTAATTGAATAATTGTTCATAAACATTTTATGATTTTGAAAAATATAGCGACTGAAACGGGTTTTTTAATTAAAAGTACATTGTCTATACAGTTAAATCAAAGAAACTCACACAATTATATAAAACCGATTTCATATATATATATCAATTGTCATACTTTTATTTATATATGAAATATATGAAATTATTTTTAGTTATTTATTTGCTTTGAATATTTTGAAGAAGAAAATATCTTAAAGGAATCTATCATTAAATAATTGTTATATAGATGAATAATATCTTGGAACATACATTATTTGGTTGGAATCATGGCTAATTATTTCAGAAAGCTAAACAGGAATAAAAATTATGTGAACCACTATTCTTTAAACGGACTACTTGTACTGGTATATACAATGGTAAATACAAATATAAATTGATAAATATAATTTAGAAACAAAAAAAATATTTTAATTTTTATTAAAATGCATATCAAAATATTATTTGTTCAAAAATATTTAAATAATTTAGATAAAATAATTTCAAATTTCAAATGAATATTAGAAAGTATAACTCGTTAATTTAATATATTCTTAATATATTTCAGTGGTAAATATTTAAAAATTTGTTACTTACTTATATAGAATGATTTGGAATTAAAATTTACACAAAAGAAAAATTAATGGACAAGCTACGAAAAGTTTAAAATTATATAAATAAAATATCTATATGTATATAAATGTGATAAATATAATAATAAAAGGAAAATAGTACTATAATGCTACACACTTAAAATGTAAATCAAAAATAATAAATGGTTTTTTTCTATTAGACTTTGATGTTTGAAACACATAGTAGCTCATTGGAAACGGAGTCAAATAATACCAGTTGTTCAAATGAAATGACGTGTAATAAATGTACTGTCAACGCTCAGTGTTCATGGTTTCTAGCTCAACAAAAGTGTGAAGAAAATATTTTTAAAAATGTTTCAACTTTAATAGCCTCTAAGATAGAGGAATGTCCACAGTTTAAAGTTAATAAAAAATATGAATTTAATAATCTTTTTATTGATTTGAAATATATTATTAAGGTATCAAACGATTTAGTAGGTTTCATGAATTATCTTCGGATCAGTTTGGTCCATGTCCGAAGATCATTAATGAACAATGAAACAATTATGATTGATAGAACAAATGATGATGATTTACTTAAATTTTCAATACGTACGTACAAAAAATTCTTAAATAAACCGTCGATCACTGAATTTATTTTTATTGAGTTCAATAATGTCATGCTACGGTTCGATAACGTCGTTGATCATTATGCTACAATTTATAATAGATATGATAATGTATGTATCGACGGGAATCTCAAATTCTGTAAGACTTGTGCATGGAATTACAATGGATACTTTAACTATTTGAAATGGTGTTCACGCAATAACATCTGTGAGGGTCGAAATCAGCAGTATCTGAAACATAAAACCCAATTTGACCTATTTAAATTGACGAATAATGAAGCTTATGTGACGAACAACTGTCCCGAATTCAACGTGACAGCGGTCAATCCGCTGTCTGGACCGGACACTGGCGGGACGGCCTTAACGATCACCGTTAAAAACAACTGGATACTTTTAGAGAATCAAACGATAACGGTAAAGGTGGCAGGAACGGCGTGCACGAACCTCAGGGTGTTAAGATTCAATACGATCATCACTTGCACCACGTCACCATGGGTGAATACCCCGGAAGGAACACCGGCCCTAGGTCCGATCCTGGTCAAGTACTGGTCAGACAAAGGTGCAACAATAACGATCGAATCGTCTCAAAGATTTCAGTTTATCGCCCTTCCTACTTGTGGTGCCCCCAGTCCAGCACTGGACGCGGACCAACAACTTAGAGGCTTAGAATCTGGAGACACCATCGTGCCGGTACGCGGTGTTCATTTCGTCAAACCATGTGTTGCATCGTCCGCCCGACTATTTGTCGTGCTGCCAAACGGTACCATGCAGTTTGCGTCTAGTTATTGTGATATACCGGTAAACGACACTTACATGGTGTGTCGATCACCGAGGGTTGAGAGACGTGTCTTGGAAGACGGGGACTCGTCAGTTGAAGGGCTGATGCTAAATTTCGGGCTAAATATGATGAACTTCATCGGGAATCAGTCGCTCTCCGTGGGAGGGCCGTCGCACGGTTTTCACGTGCTCTTCGATCCGATGCTATTGGATTTTGATGTAATAAACAGTACTGGTTCAGTAATATTCTATGGTCGCTACTTGAATCACTTGCAGTCCGACGTCATCCTGATACAGCTTCCGAATTCATCGGCAACGGATTGCGAATCCGCACCACATTGCGAAGTCGTGGTCGGTTGCAAAAATGTGACGTTTTCACAGCAACATATCACATGTGAGCCGAACGTGACTATCGTTTCAGCTGCCACCTCGTTGGCCAAGATGTCGGTCACGATCAGCGATTCATTATCGTACACCGTGCTCAATAGATCACCACCCCCCGATAGTCCCAATTTTTCTGGTCCCAATCAACTTTTCACACTTTCCGGCTGGTTCCAAGCGATCATCGCCTTGTTCACGTCGTCTTTGATTGTTTGTACGTTGGTTTGTTGTCTAAAAACCAAAAACAGGTACGACTTGACGAAAACCGTTGGCTACCCACTGGTGGCTTCTATGTATGACACACATACACGTTAGGGTCTAATGATTAAGCTGTAGTTTTAAACCGTTAATTTATCAACAGTGTATTTACGCTGGCTGTTATTATCTGAACATAATTTATTGCAAAATAATATGTGTTTTTTCTCCAATTATTCCCAAAAATGAACTTATTAGATATCGTAATTTTTAGAATACGAGTATTACAAATAATTATATTTTGTTCAATATTTTGATGATGCAATAATAAAAGTACCAATAATGATAATTTGTTTACTGTGTTCTATTATTTATAGCTCGAATTCACCAAAGAAATGTTGAATTAAATATGTTCTTACTCATTTAGGAATTGAAAAAAAAACAGTTAAAAAAAACTATTCAGAGATTACTATTTGTGGGAATGAACATTTCTAAAAGAACCACGTTAAAGGTTTAAAAAACAATATAATAAAATCGATTTTTTTTAAATATTTTTAAAAGATATTTATTCAAACAGTGCTAAAATATTTTTAATGTGATTAATTCCAAGTATATGAAAAGTATATGAATTATGACTGTTTAAGTTAAGTATACGTATATGGTATACATATATATATATAATAATGTATATACTATTATATGAGTATTATACCTTTGTTTATGTTTATTTATGTATAATGATATTGACGACAGCAAATAGTGATTACTAATTTTGAACACCGATCAATGTGATACTTCAAGCAGCTACGATACGGCATTTAGTAAGTATTTGCATTTGTTATTATTTAATTAAAAAAATAATACACAAAAGCAAGTAACAACTAATAATTTAAGTTACTCATCTAAAGATAATTTTATTAATCTACTCCAAGGCTGTAGCTATTATATATTTTAAATTCAATGAATCTTCCTGGATATTGATCACTACAAGTCTACGTTATAATAAAAATATATTCAAACCATTTTGTTTTACATTTAAATGTTATAATAAATACAGCATACAATGTAATAATAATATTTAAACAGCTATAATTCTTTCAATTTATAAATCATATATTTAATATTACAATTATGTCAATATTGTATATTGCATTTTTTTTTCATTTTTTGAATAGTTGATTATTTTATAAATTACGCAGTGACTATATTTTAAAAAGAGACTAAACTAGCATCTCAACATAAATATAAAACTGAATATATTAATTTTTTTAGTAATATTACATTTTGAAAAATAATATTTTGAAGTATGTGTATGTCAAAGCAACAAAAAAAGTGTTAATTGATGGTAGAGTAAGGATCGGTAACCTTTTTGGTGTCAAGGGTCAAAAAATATAAAAAAAATTCACGGGCCATACATCTTATTTTATTTACAGTTTATTTTTTTTTATCAACTAACACAATGTGGTATTCTATATTTTTATACTAAAATTATAAATTGTAATCATGGGCCGCATAAAATGGGCCTTATACGGCCTATGGGCCAAGGTTTTATTCATTATTGTAAATAGACAGTTTGTTAAGGAGTTTAATATAGGCATTATTATAACTGCATGTATTGAGATCTTGTAAATTTGTGCATAGTAAGTTAACATAAGTATCTATGAGTGTGTAACAATAGTGTAAGAAAATAATGAAGCGATCCTACACACGTACATAGATAGTAATCATCTGCGTCGTCGGCCCATACTTGAACGATATAAAAAATAATATATTCATTTGCACGTACTTTTTGTCAATATCACCAATGGACCTAATGATCTGATAAGACTTTTAAAAGTTAGGTAATATAAATTCAAATATATATACTTTGGATCGATTAAGCCAAATTTTAAATTTTTTTCATTTAAATTTCGAATAATCATTAATCACCATTTACATTTTATGAAATTTCAATTATTCAAACTAAATTTTTAGGAGTAAGCTAGTAGGAGAATAATATTTGATAAAGTAGCCTGATCGATCTAAATTAGAAAAATGAGTATCAATTATTATCTGTTTTCAAAAATTATTCTCATGACCATACAAGTGTCATTGACAAAAAATTGATACATTTTAGTTAAAATAACTTATCATATCTAATACTCTTAATACAATTTATTATTTTAACATTTATTTTTAACAAAATTCGCAATACTAAATACTTGATATTAATATTTTAAGTAAAATTTGATATTTGATACTTATTACTCGATAATATTTAATACATTGAATATACTAAGTCACGGCTATTTTAAAACTTATAAACAGGTATAGGTAAATAATCATTTTTTTATCAATAATTATTATAATAATAGACTTTATACTACAACACAATTAATATTTATTAGTTGTAATATACATTTTTAGATCGATATTAATAACATAATACAAAACAATATTATAAAATTATAGACTATTAAATTAATATCGTAATAGTAATAAGTAACTAATATTTTTATGATACAGATTACAGATCACGCGTAGTTGACAAGACAGTTGTTTTTGTCTAACCGTTTTTGTTAACTGTATACGAACTAAACTATTAATTAATAAATGCATTGATAAGCTAGCTGCTTTGACTATGAATGTTATGCTACGTGATTGTATTACATTTTTTTCTTTAAAAAGTATTGTATTTTCAGTGCATGTTTTACACAAAGCATTTATCTTGTGACCGAGAGCTATTCTATCACTATTTTTGTTTTTGAATTATCATTATTTTTTAAGACATACATCAATTGCGCCAATTAATTAATCAATTACTCACGGGTAAGAAAAAAAATATGGGATTCAAAAAGGTTATACATCAACTGCTCTGTACGATATTGAGGTAAGTACATAAAAGCTTATATACATTGATTGCACTGGTAATACTAAAATTGAAGAATAAACGATATCGTTTTTATATAATTATTACATAGGTATACGTTTTCAGTCTACATGCGATAAAATTACTAATAAATTAAAATTTATTTTATACGTTTGATTGTATTTAAGACTTAATAATTTAATTTAATTCAATTTTCAACAAGTATTCTTACAGTTTTCGATAGTACTTATAATGTTAACGTATACATTTGTATTATGTACTTATTGTCTATTCAATTGAAATAAAATATTTAAAAGTATTATAGTACCTATATAATATTATATTTTTCTTGGTGCAATTGATCTATTGAGTTAAAGTAGCGTAGAAAAATTGGCGCAATTGACGAATACCGATTTCTTAATTAGGTATTCAAATAAAATATAGTTAGTATTGCAATCATTGCAAGTAGTATTTATATTTGATTAACATTTCATAGTAACTTAATAAGGTATCATGAGCACATCGCTACATGTGATCGAACATAAATGTAGATATAGTTCAAACTATTGTCTAAGTGGTCCATCTTTGAAAATATTATTGAGATAACAATTTATACACTTTGATAATATTATCTATATGTGACTGTGTTTGTGCCAGTTTAAGTCTTACAAATTAAATGTATGCACGAATGATCATTCTGTGCTAATAATTTTCTATTTAAGATATTCTACATTTTTTTTTTTTAAAAAAATAATGCTTCAAAATTGGTGTATGTGGCAGTGTGTCACTTAAAAAATATTTAATCGAACTAGTGTTCAAAGTATGTAGGTAGTGATACCACAAATCAATATAGGTATGTAAAAGCCAAATATACGACCACTCATTCACCAATTGCTGTATCTCAAAAACTACAAAACATACGAACTTAAAATTTGGAATAGTGGTTACTTTAATACTTTAACTGTACAATTAAAAATGATTTTAAAAGATATTGAGTTTTAGTGGATTAACTATTAGAATTATTCCCCGCCAATTCTTATTGTTTAGTAGGTCGGTGCTGTGGCCAGTGGGTTTTCAGCTGCCTGTAACTTAATATGCTTTTTGTCCGTTGTGTAGATACGAATTGTCTAGAGGAGTTTATAGATAAAAGTTATCTTACGCATCTCGCATACATCAATAATTCTTATTATCCAAAAAAAAAAATAAAATAATAATAATAAAGAAATACACAATGGTGAAGTCAGGTAATTCAGCAAGTAATTTTACAATAGTAAAGTAATCATTTATAATAGTAATTACTATTAATGGTATTAATACAAACAAATAAACTTATATATATATATAATATACATAACAATTAATATAAATTGTGTTCATTTTATTAACTTTGTACAAGTATCACAACTAAGGCATACACAATAAAAAGTATTAGATATTAGATATACAAAAGGAATGCATTTTTAAATTCATTTTATACTTCATATTATAATTATCATAGGTACTACAATTGTGTTATCTTACAATAATATATGTACCTAGATAACGTAACTTAATATTTTGAAAAAAGTGATCGAAATTGCTTTCTTATTTGTCACTGATTATTATCAATGGCCTATCTTAGTATTGAGGCGTTTGATAATTAATAATGTACACATTTTACTCTTTTATTAAAACCGCTTACTATACGAAACACAGTGCACCGTGATTGTCAGTAATTAATGTTGAGCACAAAATTAGATTTAATTTATATTTTTTTATTTTAAAAACAGTGTTTTTTTTTTCAAAAATCACCTGGAATTGAATAAGTTGTACCTATTACAGTACTACACATATTATTACGCTTCTCTATCACAGGTTTGGAAACTAAGTGAGTTATTAAATATATAAGTAGTTACTTATCCTAACTTAACCTAATTTTTTTTAATCTCTAAATGAAAGCTGAACTGTTTACAAATGACTTGGCCCCTACGTGACATAATTTTTTTATAAAAAAAAAATACAGAGATCATCATTCTATTTGGAAAATTGGAGACCATTTTTCTTATCTCTTGGTTATTGTGTGTTCTTAGTTTCTAAGTCTCAGTGAGTGATCAAATCTCATACATGATAAAAATAATAGTCATCCTCTCTTACCAGCCATAAATAGTTTACAACCTAAAATGGAACTTTAGTTGTTGTTCTATTAGGTAACATATAAATCAAATAATCTACCTAATTATACTAATTGCTAAAGCTTTGTATATAATTCGATTTCATGTATTCATGTATCTATGTAGATTGCATAAATTTAATTTCTTATACTATTTTCGAACTTAATGATATAAATATCACTGTGACCTGATGGACTTGAATGATCCACTTATTTTGCCTATAAATAGCTACATATTCTATCCAAATATTAAATTAAATTATTTGATACATTATACTACTGTTAGAAAATATTATGTAGATCGTAATTACATGGTTATTCTGATTTTTAATTAGTTTTACATTGTATAAATGATATTAATAGAACAAAGAAACAATTATTAAATAAAGAACTATGCTAACAAATTTAAATATAGCACGAACTCTACATAATCTCTACAAAAACCATTCCAGATAATAAAGTCATCACTCTGTTGTATGTTTGTGGAATGTATGTACATTAGTGTACCTATTTATAACATAATTACATTTTAATAATAATTTTGAATTTTCAAAGAAAAAACTGGATGGAGTTTATAAGAAAATAATTGCTTGTAGATGAAAAATAACTTGAAACATATAATAATTGAACAGCATCATGGCTGATTGCAGGAAGCTTAGAAAAAATGAAAGCTATAATAACCGAAATTGTATGGATGGACTATTATTACTTATAATAGTAAGTAAAAATACAAATTGAAAATTATATTTTATAAACAAAAAAAACTTTTTTTTTTGTTATTGAAGTATTTATTTAATACTACGTATAGATTATACAAACAGTAATGTATTAGTTGAAAAAATTATAAGATTAAAATATTAAATAGTAAGCCAATCAATTAAGTAATAAAACAATTAATATTTTATTTGAGATTTAGGTATCATCATTGATCACCAACCTTGGTAAATTACGTTAACTATCAATGAAATATAGACATTTTATTTGTGTTTTTACAACATTTACCTGCATAATTGAATAATTTACTAATTTTTTTCATCAACCGTAACATTAGGTATATAACAGTATGATTTTAAAATTAAATTTTCTAATAAAAAAAAAAATGAATTACGTTTTGAATTTCATACTAATATAAATTATAATTAATAAACAGTAGGTATCTGTTATTTTATTCTTTAGATTTATTTAAAATATAAATAAAATTATTGACAATATTACTTTTAGATACTTAGCCAATGCAAAATTATTATATTTGAATATTATTAAATAATAATAACGAACATAAAATATGCAAATATAAAATAATAAATGTTTTTATTTTTAGGCTCTGATGTTTACATCACAATGTAGCACATTAAAAAGGGAGTCAAATATTACCAATTGTAACAATACATTCACATGTACTAAATGTACAATCAATGATCAATGTCAATGGTCCCTACAATTACAAAAGTGTATTTCCATTTCTAAGACTCTACTTAACTCTACGAGGTTAATAGTCTCCAATGCAGAGAAATGTCCACGGTTTTCAGTAGTTAAAAATCATTATTATAGTAATAGATTTATTTATTTGGACTTCATTGTTAAGATATCAAATGATAATTTCACATTAATGGGATCTTTTCAAAATAGTTATACGTGCACTTCATCATCAACAATCATGATGAATAATCATAATTGGAAGAAATTTGTAAATTATAGTGAAATAATATGTTCAGCAAGCGTTTCGATGCGCTACTTGAAGTACCACAATAAGCATTCCTTAACTGAATTTATTTCTATTAAATTCGATGATGACATCTTGCTGCGGTTCGATGATGTGGTCGATCACTATGCTACGTTGTATAAGCACGAATGTGATAAGAGCAAGGAGAATGAATACTGTGCTTCTTGTACATGGACTAAAGATAATGGCTACTCGTACTTCGTTAGATTGTGTTCGTTTAATAACTCCTGCGAGGGTCACAATGAATTTTACAAATCACATAACGGAAAAGGACAGTTCTGGAATTCTAATTCGTTAACAATCAAGGACGAATGTGCAGAAATAAACGTCATGAACTTCAATCCTCTATCTGGGCCGCAAGGAAGGGACATGGCTGCGACGATAACCGTAAGGAACCACATGGTATTCGCGGAGAACCGAAAGTTAACAGTGATGGTGGCGGGAGCGGATTGTATAAATCTGAAAATGTCCGGACCTGAGACAATTACTTGCACTATTTCTCCATCATTTGACTATATATGCGAAAAATTGACTGGTCCGATTCTGGTCATGTACTCGTCAAATGAAAGTAAATTAACGATCGAATCGTCACAAATATTTGAGTTTTATGTCGATAATACCTTTGGAGTTCCAATACTGTCCACTGATTGTTCACTCCGATATCCAGAGTCAGAGCACACTAAAGCGTATGACTTCAATTTTCGATCAAAATGTATCCATTATTTCGCCACGACCATGTTGCTGATTTTATTTTGCTTATTAATTATTCATCTTATTGGTTATCTTCGAATGTATCAGTATAATGCGCTGAATACCGGCAATGCCTGATGATGACCGTTGCATAGTTAGACATATAGACAGGGATTGGCAAAATTCGCAATACTAAATACTTGATATTAATATTTTAAGTAAAATTTGATATTTGATACTTATTACTCGATAATATTTAATACATTGAATAAACTAAGTCACGGGTATTTTAAAACTTATAAATAGGTACAGGTAAATGATAATTTATTTTTATTATTAATAATTATTATAATAATAGACTTTACAGTTTATACTACAACACAATTAATATTTATTCGTTGTAATATACATTTTTAGATCGATATTATTAATATAGTACAAAACAATATAAAATTATAGACTTTTAAATTTATATCGTAATAATAATAAGTAAGTAATATTTTTATGATACAGATTACAGACCACACTACTGTAGTTGACAAGTCAGTTATTTTTGTCTAACAATCTTTGTTATCTATATTATAATATACTATACTACTACCTATATTATATTATACTATATTAATATAATATATTGTAGAATTAAATTCATTAGTCACTAATGAACCTGTCGCACTTGAGGGCTGGGGCACTGCGAGCACTTCCTAAGGGCACCGCGGTCTATGGCTCATAATAAATAATTTAAAATTTATAGAATTTTTTTTTTTGTTCGGTCTTCATGGTATTCACAGCAAGGCATCGTGTCTGAATTTTATCCTACAAAAGACACCGCAAAAAAAAAGTTTGGGAACCGCTACATTAGTGAATAATTCAAAATTTGAGCTGAGAAATCAATCTTTTACAGTAAACTAAATATAATTTATATTTATAAAGAATTTATTGTCCTAGTTTAATAGGTACTTTAAATGTTATTTGATGTGAATATTTTTCCGACTTGGGAATGTATCTACTTTTTTAACTTCACTTATCTCCTTCACTTTCTCAGCTTACCGTTGTTATTGTTGTTTTCGAAATAGAATAAATTGTACATTAATCATCCACATATATTTTCGTACATTCTAGTGGAGTATTCGATCATAAGTATACGTAATTACGTTAATTTTAAATTAAGTATTTATTAACAATCAATATTATAGTATTAGTATACAACATTCATATAAAAATATTACATTATTATTTATTAATTACAATCATAGCAATTTAATGTATTATGGTTATAAATACTAATTATTATTACACGACCATAAATTAATAGTTAGTAATATTTTATCAACTGATATTTTCTCTAAGCATTCAATCGTATTAGGTGTAAAAACTTAAAACCTATAATAAATAATATAATATATATTATTATACATTTATACAGGAATGGACAATAATACAATTTAGATACATATCTATCTTGTACATATTTTGACACATTTGTTAATTGTATCTTTAATAGAGATAATTTTTCTTTTTATGTATCTTATATCATTTATAACCTCTTGTTATTTTAATATCAAATTGATGGTGTATCATGATAGTATAACAAAATCAATGTTCAATCGGTAAATTAAAAAAAAACTTTAATAACAAATCCCTTGAATTTATTTTTACTAGCAACTTAATATCTTCAAACTGTAAAAGATGACGAGGAGGTGTAATTAGGCAATTTAATACTCAGGATGCAGAACGAAGAGAATACACAGAGAAACATAGAAATGGACAGCAAACAGTTTAGTTATTAAAATAGTATGAACTGTAAATACGTTATAAGTATATAATAAATATAAAATATAATGGACTATACCAGAGGTTTTCAAAATTTTTATGGTAGGACCCATTTAAAATTTCTTTAAATTTTATCGACCCACAGTAATATTATTAATAACCTTTCTTTTGTTTCCTGTTTCGTGGGTGGCTTGTGCACGATAAAAAATTAAAAATACATATTAAAATAGTTAATTGGATTTTTAAATTTTTACTAAGAAAGTTTTACTATTATCTATTTAATTAAGTAGCAAAAAATGTATATTAATATAGGTATTTAAATTTTAACCAAAAAATGCGATTGTTTTCTATTTTTCATTACTGCATTATTATTGCGTTAATACCCACTTCAACATTGGTTATCTTGAGACGCAGTAAGTTTAATAATATTAATTTGCTCCATAAACTTGTAATTGTCACATTCGCAGATAACGATTTATGATAAAGCTAAATTTGAATTTTAATAAAAAAAAAATAAATAAATAAATAGAAACACGGATTGACACATTTTTTTTGAAAATGTGTCATTTAAAAATATAATGTGGCCTAGTGATCCACTAAAAATATAATCAAGACTCACTTTTAGGTGGCGACCGACAGTTTAAGAATCTCTAGACAATATACTTTATTATAGTGTATATGTAGTGTAAGAAAATAACATAATTTAAAATTTTCGTGGTATAATCAATTTTATTAATATATTTTAAGAAATATTCAATCTTATACTTTATTAATAAATCACCCTATTCAAAATCAAACTTTAGCTCATAGACATTAAAAACTTAATGTTCGATTTAAATCTATACTTACTGATGATCTTATCTTAACTATCGGAAGTGTTCTTTATATGACGTATTCGTTTCAAACTCAAAATCTAGTGCCTAGATATTAATTTTATACATTGCCCCAAGAACTCCCATTGAAACACGTGAAACACTACTCTTGTACGGATTTTCCAAGATAATTGTCTCCAACGGGGATAATAAAACAAAGGAATAACTTAAAAAAGACACCGTTGATATGTTGTATAACTATTTCAGCTCATCTTACACTAAACAAAATTCCATCGACCTTCTTAAAAATTTTTCATAATATCTACTTAGCTCTTAAAAATTGTTCAATGAATCTTTTTATTTTTTTAATTTAACTTTTTATTTCATGGTTTGGATCATTGTTAGAATATAGGAAATGACGAAATTACTTCTAAAATAATATTAAAACCTTATGCAAGTGTTTCTCGAGATTGACATCATATTATAAAAAGTGCACGTACACTAATACTTCAAAAGGCATCTGTTTTTCTTGTTATTTCTTAATGGTAAATAAAGGACGCTATGCCACGATCATAAACTAACTAATCTTGAGTTATTTTTAAAGAAGAAAAATATTTGTAACAATTACATTTAATTTAATTTAAAATAAATTATTTTTTTAATATACAAATATAATATATTTTCTTACTATTATTTTTTACATTTTAAAACAATTAACTGGTTCTAAATATAATAAGTATTTACAAACTAAATAAATATTCACATCATTTCATTACTATACATTAATAGGTAACATATTTCAATAACATAATTTACAGTATAGGATTGTTTTGTATTTTGTAAGTATAATTAGTCAAGGATCTAATTATTTGACTGTCTTCCATCTTCTATAGATTTTGAATGAACTATACTTAATCTTTCATCCATAGGTAATCCTCTTTTTGCTTTTTCTTTTTCTTTTAAATAATATTGTTCTAAGTCATCCCATGGTTGCAATTCGCCAGATCCAAACAGCCCATACACTACAGATGATGCTGTCATTACTATCATCATAATCCAAAATACTAAACGCCATTCTAAAACGGTTCTCTGAAAAATTAAAAAAATTAATTTAGTTATTTACTTTAAGGATTTGCGAATAATATTGAATATAATTATGCATATTTAATATAAATTTATAACGTCAGTATGGTCTCGGGAAATACAATTATATTTCAATAGTATTTATTTGTCTAAACCATTCAAATCATTTGTAATTAATTATTATTATTGGTATGGATTTTAAAATACCATAGTAAATTTATATTATATTTATTGTACGAAAAAATTTTCTTTATATAATATAATAATAAGTATATTAGAAGAAAAGTAAAATTAAGAAAAACCAAGAAATAATACTTTTTATTAATTACCTATTTACTTGATAGTTAAACATTTTAAACATAATAAATTAACTCTTCAGATGAATCGATTAAGATAATATATATATTTATGTATTTTAATTTGGCCATGTTGATAAGAATTATGACCTTAGCAGAAACAATCAGGGTTAGTCATAGTATATAGAGTTATCTAACTTGAAAATAAAAATATACAACGTTAAGTGCATTTATGTATAAGGACTACGCAATAATTTCACAACCATTATTGATCGTTTTCATTAAAAAAAACCCTGAAGTACACATTATATAACCCATGTAAATATAACGAGGGATTAAAATCATATCATTATTTTGAATTGATAGACATTCTCAAAGATTTAATCAAATTAACATAAATATTTTCAGTATTCAGTATCAAATTAATTTTGAATTTTATAAACCAATATAATGAAGCAACCATACTTGGTAAACTACAACATATATATAATATAGTCCATATACTAACATTTGGTGTTAAAATTCCGGCAACATATGGAGTGGCCATTCCTGATAAGCAACCAATGCCATTGACCAGTGCCATTATAGTAGGAGCATAATTGGGCGACAAGTCCAGTGAATTGATACGGATGCTGGGATAACAGAATCCCATTAGTGCCATACCCAAAGTAAAACACAAAGTTGCGATCATTTTGTCACATCCGACAAACGAAGCACACATCACACCCATACCCGGCCCGACAGTTCCTGTAACCACATTATATGTCAGTTCCACGCATTGTTATAATAATGATATTTTAACATTTAATCTTACCTATTATAGCGTAACTTTTTCTGACCGCAGTGACAGTCATTATTTGTCTGCTTATCAACCGGTCAGCCAATATGCTAGCTAAGATCGAAGTTACCCATTGGGCGATATATGGAATGGACGATAATAAACCGTTCTGTAAAGTAAACGTTTTAAATTACTATATACTATGTAAAATATAAAATGTGAATCACACCCAATCAGAGTCTCAGATGTTGATTAAACTTACCTCAGTAATGGAAAAGTGTAATACGTCGCTCATGTATTTCGGAAGATCACTGACAATCGTAAAACCACCCCAGTCGTGTCCTGCTTCAACAATGATCAGTGCCCATACTGGCCACGAAGTTAATATGGATAACCATGGCGTGGGGGGCAAGTCCTGTTAAAACCAATTCAAATAAAAATTATGTTACCCTGAGAATATCGTTAAAAACAATCACAATGTCTTGTTAATTTTGACGTCTTGATCTTACGTACTTTTTTCCTTTCTAGACTTCCAATCGACTGTTTTAAGTAGTCACGCTCCACGTCCGATATGAACGGATGGGAGTTCGGGTCGTTGTAAACCAACAAACACCAGAGCACAAACCAAATCAATGAGGTTACGCCGAAGAAGTAAAAAACGTTTGGCCAACCACCGGGTATGTACTGTATGATAAAACCACTCAAAAAGTTTGAGAAAATATTACCAATTTGCACACCTGTTGGTTACATAACATTAGTATTACGATTATACAAGTTATTAATGTTAGGGTAATCGTGTCAAGCACGTTATTAGTAATAAATTAAATAATAATATATAAGTCTGCGGTTTTTATGTATATATTACCTGCAAATACTAGCGTGGAGAGCTTTCCTTTTTCTTCAGGCGGGGCCCATTGTGCCAGGAGTGTGCAAAGAGCCGGAAACGTAGTGCCCTGAATAAAAACTATAAGTTAGTCGCAAGTCTTATTGAAATGTATTATATCTAGTGCCAATCATCATCTTTACTTCTCCGAGTCCTTCGACGAACCGCAGGATAGTCAGTGGCCTGGATCCCATGTACGACACGTATGGCGTCAAGAGCGTGAAGATTGCGGTGGATAGTATTCCAAAGCCCATCGTGTGCTTACCACCAAATCTCTGGGACAAGATGCCGCCGGGTAAATGCGTGATTATGTAACCATAGTAGAACGCTGACAGGATCTCGCCTTGAGTCTTCTCGTCCCAATCGAATCGGTTCCGGAACTCATCTTCGGCTATGTTTGTCCTGTTGGACTTTGAATGGCCACGCGATGATGACTGTGGCATCGGACAGTAGTCGTGGTGAACTTGGGATGTCACGCCACTTTCAACCACTACAACGGGCCTGACCATCTGCGTGAGCGTTATTCCTAAACAGGCCCGCATTACGTACGCCATCGTCACCCCCAACATCCCCATCACGGCCATTACCCATCTCTGAGACACGTGTCCTGCAGTGAAAAAAAATTTCATTCGTAAGTTGGTCGTAAATTCACGATGTCAAAACGTTTTTTTTTACAATCTTAATTGTAATTTTGAAAAAAGATTAGTCCTAGATAAAACGATAGTTTATGTCCGACACACAAAAATGATTTGTCCTGTTGTATGGTTGAAGAGTGAATGAGAGGTGTTTATATTAATATTACACTGCTATTATTATTGTTTTGGGTTTAGAATAGGTCATTGACGTTGACAAAACAGAAACCACCATTTATAATATTGCCGTATACGACAGACAATTATCATACGTTCGTATAGCCCATTATAACGTGTTATATAGGTATAATATTCTATGTTATATTCACTTTCAAATGTCAATAGTTAATATAGATGACTTTGTATTTGAAACACAGTAACAACAACGTAGAAACAAACTAAAACTTTAAACGTTAATAAATGCGTTTGAACGAATTAAGTATTGTAAAACGGAAAAAAACGAATAGTAATATGATGATGTGGTTTTAACATTTTTTTTTAATTATAATTATTTTTTAAAACCTTAATTAACTATAATAAGTGCATTATTAATATTAGTTAATAAGTTAATGAAATTATGTCTCTAGTACCTCTATCAATTTACAATTACTATTATAGTTATTATATTAAGAATTGTATGCACATTTTTTGGTATGACTACTTTAATATTATATAATGATATAATAAAAATAACACAATCAAAATAAAATCATTTTAATCGAATGTATTCAATGTTAAAATATTATGATTAAAACAATTTATTATTTTCTATGATAATTATACATTCGTATAGATTAATTTGTTTGGTGTGTATGATTTATGAATTATCATGTACCAACTACCTACATTAAAATTGTAACTAATAAACATAGCATTTATAATTTTAGATAATAATATTTAATAATCAATAACATAAATATCTATTATTAATAGGTAATTATTTTTCTTATTTTATTAATTAGACATTTTATTTTCATTAGGTATTAAAACATTTTTTTCAACGTTATACTTTTTTTTTTTATTTTCAAGCCTTGCTTCAGTTTTTCTATTTATTATAAATATTTTTTATTTTTTTATTAGCTTTGTATAATACTTTCAGATATTCATTTCGATAGAACGTTTTTTTTTACATTATCGTTTTTACTATTTTTGTATTTAAAAATATCTAAGTATTCGTGTAAAAATAATAAGTAACTGAAGTTTTTGCCTAAAATAATTTATAACATGTTGCGATATTAGGACATAATATTCCGTGTGAAAACAGATAATATTTGTTGATTGTTATGATTTTACAATTACAACTATCAATATTCATAAATTATTAAATTGTTTACAGCATTATTATTTGTAAATTTATTAATTAATTCGAGGTTAATTGTATTATTAGAACATGACATTTTATTATGCGATAGAAAGTTAATGTTTACTTACGTGAATTTAATTTCATTGTGGTAGTCAGTTAATAGTCACTCTGGTGTTAATTAATTTGGATGGAATTTTCTGAAAACCGTATGTGAAAAACGTTTATACGAATCGGAAAACGTTCACGTGGATTCTTTCGATTGGTATTTCGTGTACATAATACCATCTGAGTAAATACAGTAAGTTTAATACGGTGTAACAAAAAAATCCAAAATAATATAATATAAAATATTATGTTCCCGCGAAATACTACGAATAGGTACGTGAGCTGCTGCAGTCGGTGAACAAAACGTCTTCAAACTCAAACTTCCGTTTGAACACTGTTAACTCGTCGGATCGAGACACAACATGATAACATGATAATGCTACTATGTGATCATCGCCGAGTGAGTGGATGATTAAGACGTTCGCTGCTTTTATTGTGTTCCGATCGCCTTATCTGAATATTTATCATTGGATTTATGTTTTGTGTCGAATGAGAGCACATGTTCTTGTTTGTGTATAAATGTATAACATTATTGATTACTATATTTAATATTTATTGATCGAGCTGTTCGAACAACTGTCGTTCTTAACGAAACGAATAACAAACGTCCTGTAATCTCTATACTAACTATTATTGTACATTATTAAAATATATAGTATTAATAATAAAATATGCGAACGGTTTTAGGGAATTCAACTCCACGGAATGGTTACCGAACACTGATGAGTATAATGACAATTGACAAAAGAAAAAAAAAAAACGAGTACGATCCACAATATTATTATTATAATAAGATGTACGTATTGTATTTACGCCGACACGCGGGTTCAACGATTGTAGTTCGCATGTTTTTGTGTGTACGGGCCCAAAGTTTTGACATTAATCGATGGATAAGTAAGTATGGAAACATATCGTGAGTGATGACTGACGGTAAATAATAGAGCTTTTGGATATTTCTCAAGGTCCTTGATTATTTTTTATCGTCAAGTCATTTAACTATTGTTACTATACTATACAGTTCAAAATTCGCGCACCATTATTTATAGGTAGGTCGTGTTATCGTTTATTAGAACATTTGCGGGCGCGTTCGAAAGATTACAGCCACAGATTGCGAATCGTTAATTATTTTACTTTCATATAAAATATACACTATAATAGCTGGCTCGTGTGGTGAACTCGTCGGATAAACTCGTCGAAAAGTCTAAACCTGTTTAGGGAGATGACGTGTACCAGTAATTTATCAATGTTACATACACTAGTCGGATACATTGCAAATGTATGCACAATGGATACCGTTTTTTTATTAAGATTACCGTTTACCGTGGAACGTTGACCTATTACTATCGAAAAATATTATCTATTATGTTTTAAATTTTAAATGACTTTTATGAGATAGTAAGAATATAAAAAAAAAAAAATGTAAAAAGAACTACTTACCTTAGTACAGACCATTTGTGGTCAAAACTAAAAATTTTATCAACAATTATTAAAAATTATAAAAATCATAATAATATCAAAATAAAAAACCTAATGAAACTAATTTTGATGTACTTGGAGAGTACAAGCTTTCATTCAATATTTTTTTTTCGTTTCTTATAAACTAGCTATTATTATAATAAATATTCCAGTTACCAGTACAGCTTGTGAAATAACTTTTTCATGTCCCAGAGGAGTGAAAAACTATAAGAGAAATCCAATGTAACATGATCGTCTAGTTAATTGGCTTCAATAAGCATAGGAAAAAAAATTCCAAAAACTTAGACATATGTTTTTGTGTAGTTATTTTCTATACATCACAAAAATAGGAAAATAATTTTATATTGCAGAATTGTTTAGTACTTACTTATAAACTTCCTACGAAAATATTTTTTTTAACCAACCTAAGGCAAATTTTAAATTGTTAAGATTCTTGCTATGGGATTATCCGATTATGCCTAAGGAACTTAGAGAGTATGGAGATAAAAGCCTTCTATAGGATTTACAAGTGTCTCGTACAGGACGTTGGAGGAAACAAATAATGGAAAATAATACAAGAGTTCAAAATTATTGTCCCTACCCACTGATATAAATATTCTGACTACGTGCCTGTATACGACACTGTAGTATAAAATAGTTTAAAATGTAAATGTTCGTTTATGTTATACGTATAGGTAAGATGACTTCTATAAACATTAAATCTATTGTGACTTGTATCACAATATTTGTTTTGAGACGTACAATAGACAAGCTCAAATGATCTGTAAGAAGTAAAATACAGGTTATTACATACTTCGAAGTTGGATCCGAAAAAAAAACAAATTAAAACGTTTATATAATAATACATTATTATATAAATCAACTACCAAGTGACGACTCACAAGTGACTATGCAGTACGTTAAATAATTTTAATATAACTATATAATGTTATGTTTCAATATGCTTTATATTAAATTTAAGTATATTATACATTATGTATTATCATCTATACGGAAATTCAGGGGTGGGACAATATGACAATATTATTGATATTTATCGAGTTGGTACAAAAATAGAAACATTATTTATTTTTACTCATAAACTTTTTTTTGATGTTCATATGCAAATATAAATGGGAAGAGTTGTGTCTTTAAGCCACCTCTCATACCACGTGATGGTAATGCTACCATTGTGATCGTCCACACTCGAAGCGTTTGAAATAGGTAATTCCATTCCGAAATGGTAGTTAAACGAAATTATCAATACTTCGTGCTACATGCTATAAGTGTTCGTGAATGCTTAATGTTTATTATTGGATTGAGACTATACAAGCGTGTTTTCGTTTCTAGGATTAATGTACAAGTAGTATAAAACACGTGTTTTTCAAATGTATAGAAAAATATCCATATATACTTAAAACCACCGTCATTTCATTTTCATTACAATTAGTCCCAATTTATATTTTATTCATACATTTTAGTGAATAAATTGTAATACATTGTCAAGGTATACCCTCTTTCCAACATATCGAGTAATTTAATTTATTTTTATAAGCTAATAGGCATGTACCTATATAATAATTGTTGTACAAGAAAATAATTTGATTTCTGTTTTGTTTATACCTACCTGCACAAGGTATCTACTATATTGTATAGAATGTCTAAATAATACAATATCTTAAAAAATAGGAAGTACATAGGTACCTAATTATTGGTTATTATGGTATTTATAATTTAAATTAACACATTTTTATATATTTTATTTACAACACGACACGAATCCAAAATTATGTATAATGTATAGTATATATTTTAAAGAAAGATACATAATATAGTATTAGAGTACCTATATAGTATATAGACTACCTAAAGAGTTTATAAATCAAAATCAAATAGAAAGAGAGTATTTTAGTGTGGTAAATTATACTAAAAAAAGTAAATAAAACTATTATATGTTGGTAAATTATAACTATTTTATGTAGGTAAATTATATAAAATATTCACAATAAACCATATTACATTTCAATATATCAGAGAAAATGTATGCTCAGAACCTAAGTAAATACTATAAATTATTTTACGTTAAGTAGGTAACCGCTCTGTTGCACAGTATGTGTCAAGTGTATCTCGTCATTAAATAGGTCACTGTAATGGAATTGTTAGTTTTAGTTTAATGATAAAACATTGTATTCAATAAAAAAGAAATATATATATATAAGCGATGATGGTCTAACTGTTTAGTAATGAAGAAGCTATTAAATTTTAATTAGAATTTCAAAAAATGCTTTTTATTCATTTCATCATCCGATTACTTCTAAAAGTACTAATAATTCAATACTTTTAAAACATCAAGTTTAACATTGACCTCCTAAAATACCAACTAGATTCATTTTTTTACCAAAAAAAAGTTCTCTTTATTCAAGAATAAATAAATAAAAGTTCCCATTATTTTAAGATTAATACATATCAATATAATCATAATTTTATTATCTAAGATGAGAATTTCGCTTATGTTGTAAATTATCATACGTTTTAAGACCAGCATTGATGCTTTTAACACCACTTGAAAAATTTATGGGTTTAAAACTAATATTAAATGAAATAAACGGTTGTATATTATTAAAACAATAATATAAAATAATAAAACAAACAAAATTTAGACTTGAAGTTCAAAGTTAATCACATTTTAAGAACGGTTCTATGTCTTAACGCTTAAAGTTTTATTAAGTGGATAATAAATCTATAATGACTCCTGAAAATCCCAAATACATACTTGATGAAGAAAACTTCGATTTAGCATTATGATATATTGTTTGTACAATTTTACACAAGTTCAAAAATTTAATCAAGGAAGTCGATCTGTTATTGTTGATTTATAGTGTACCTCGCTATTAAATATATGTCGTTATAATGGATATATTTGGTTCTAATTAATTGATAAATAATTACATACAAAAAATTATTATGAGTGGAGATGGTATTAATACATGCATATATATATTATATATTATATTATTAACTATATATATATATATATATATATATTATATACACATACACACACACACATAAATTTATATATTTATATACAGTGCCGTACTTAGGGGCTTAAACTACACATTTTTTTCTAGTTTTGTTTATTACTAAAGTATCGCAGAATATTGTTGATAAATAATAAACTGTTCTAAAAATGTAATAATGTATTGTTTTCTTTAAAAAAAAAAAAAATCCTAAATGGATTAACATTAACCATATGTTATCAATCAATCGGAAAAATCGCATAAAAGTAATTAAGTATTGGATGAATTGGCAGTAAAAAAAAATATCTGTCTTTAATATTGTGAGATTGAGTTTTTGAAAAATGTAAGTGTTTATTCTTTTTTAAAAAAATATTTAATATTATCTATAACCAAGCCTTGGCATAAACGAGTTAAAAAGTTAAAGTTAAGTTAATTTTAACTTTTTAACTTAACTTTTTTGAATTTAATTTTCATTAACTTAATTTTTAACTTAATTGATGTTTATTGACATTAACTTAATAAATAACGAGTTATTTTTAGTAAAATCTAAGTTACATTATTTTATAAATAATTAAATTATAAATAAACCTAATCTAACTCTAACATATAAAAAAATAACTTTTTTTTAACTTTTAACTTATTAAAAAGTTAAAAAAATATATGTATAAACTTTTAACTTAACTGAGTTAACCAAAAATTTTATTAACTTTTAACTTTTTCTTATTGATGCATATTAACTTAACTAAGTTAAAAAAAATCATTAAATTGCCCAGCCTTGTCTATAATAATATACGAGTATACAAAATTAATTAAACTGATATGAGATTGTATACTCTATTCTTATAATAATTAAAATCAAAAAATTTAGTAATAGTTCTAAGGTTTTATTTCAAGAAAATTAACACTTATATTTTTTAAGGTATTTTATATCAGATACAAGTTTGTGATGAAACTAAAATCATATTTTGTGGAAGAAAAGTATAGCCATGAGTCAAAACTCCCTCCCAAAAAAAAAATCCACAATAAGCCACTATTATCTATATCATTATTGTATTTGAAAAAAATTTAAAAACATCTCATGCAATTTATTTATTTTTCTTATTTACAAAATGTATGCTATTATAGGCATTATAGTACAAAAATTAAAATAATTTAGTGCAAAAAAGAAACAGGAATCAAAGTTAATATACATTATAAACAAATACAAATATAATAAAAGGTAATTAAACTATTAAAGGTGATATTTTATACAATAATAATTATTATAATATTATATTATTCATAGGCATTTACTTATTGAATTATTAATATTATTTTATTAATTATTAATTTAGTACCACGTCACTAAAATGTACCGTAGAATGGTTTGAAATGTTTGAATAGATTCGTGGTATAATTATGTGGCTTAAAATTAAAAATGTTATGAATAGAAAATAATCATACGTAATACCAAAAAATGCCTATGGTTGGCAATTGTTGAATTTCAGCAAAATAACTAAAACAGCTAATGGAAAATCCATTGTTATGTTTAAAAATAAAATTTTATTAAAATCAGAACTTAAAATTTATTAAAAAAAAAAAAAAAAAATGTAAAATAAAATTTATATTAAAATATATTAGGTATTTTCAAATTTATGAGAAATTGTGTTTTATATTCTTATTTTAGAAGCTTTACTTAACTTGGCCAAGAAAAAAATGTAACTAACATAAATCTAAAATTTTTTTAAACATTTAGATACAAAAGACAAAAAAATTCCAATTATAATTTTTAGAGAATTCTAGGTAAAAATATCGAGTATTTACACGTTATTCATTTTTTTAAGTATAACAAAACAATAAAATCATTTTTTTTCAAAACTGATATTATTATACCTAAATATTGTGTTTCCATAATTATTTTTAATTTTTACTATTTTAAAAAGTACTTGGAATTGCTTTTTCTTTCAAATAACAATGTTCGATTTCAAGATCAAAATAATGTTACTGCTCCAAAAGGTAAGATACAGAAAGAAATTAAAATATATCATTGTAAAATCAATACTATTTTTTACTCTACTCAGGATCTTATAACCATAAGTTATAAAATAATAAAATAAGCTTTTAGCTAACCTTAAATAAGTAATACAGTATATAATGAGGCTAATAACTTGATATTTTCAAAGTGTTTCTTAATAATAATATTTTTATATAAAAACAAATTGATTACAATCAATTATTATAAGTATAAATTATAAGTATTCATTGTAATTTAATTGTTTAAAAACTTTTAATATTGAATAAAATTAACAAAATAAAATTAAATGAAATTGCTGTTTATAGAAAGTAAACACTAATTAATATTTAAAAATAATAGTGTACCTACTTTAATAAAGCAAGAACGATATAAAACAACTATAAAAACTTATGTATGGCTTTACAATTTTCAATTACTTCATTATTATAATACAATTATTTTAATGACAATAAGATTCAATTTCAATTTTTATGTTTTATATAGCTATTTATTTTTAACGAATCAATAAATGTAGGAAGCAATTTAGGATTTTAATTATTAATTATAAAATTGTTAGACTATATTGTAGTTTTACAAACTCGATGGTCAATTTCCATCGAATTTTCTATGGTTTTAACATTTATTTTAAAAACATATTTGATTTGCAAAATGTACTATAGAATCAATTGTATTTCCTATGCGTTGCCAGATTGACAATAAAATTGGTAATACCTATATACTTACATTTACAAACATACATGACTGGTAGACGAAAAATGAAGTTATAAATTAAAACTAAATTAAAATATTAAGTTATTTAAACACGTTATTTTTTTGAGCTGTAATAGTTATACTGAAAGCTAATAAAAAAAAAAAAAAAAAAAAAAAAACACGTTATTTATTTTTGAAATTAATATATTATAGATGTTTTTTATTTACTTTTTTTTTATGTTATATACTATTTAAAAATAAAAGTTAGATAACTTGCTAGCCTTGCACACGTGTAATTTAATGTATAAGGTACATAGTATACTAATATGTACCTTACAGTTTACACATCCGTAAAAGATTTAAATATTTAAGTTGAATGTTCATTCTATTTATATTTGGATACAAATAATATATATTAATAAATCTATAAAAAAAAGACAATGCAATTTAAATCGAATGATGATACTATCCTTATAATCTAGTATGGCGCAATTATTGACTTAATACATGTATTCATATGTTTTTATAAGTAGGTATAGACAATAATATCAACTTGCACTCTTACAATTTGTTGGACTGCGAAACGTGATGTTGTCATGTTAAGCGTCTAAAATACAAACATCTAATAAGAATAGCAAACACTGTCGTTTACCAATAATCAATGTCAACATTATTGTAAATCAAATACATTTACAAATGTATTATACGCATATTACCTACACACCATTACCTGTTGAACATAATATATATATATTATATAGTACAAATTTATGTTTTTTTTTTTTTTTTTGAGTACCTAGTTAGATAGTTTAGTGATTTTTTAAGACGATTGTTATGCGGATAAGTAGATCACTATTATAATAATCATATAACTAATTAAATATAACTTGATAAATCTATAATTTTCAATTGTTTTAAGTGATACATAAATCATAATAAAATATTACTGCTGTAATCCGATTCCATTGTATACAGTTACATAATATTATATTATATTATTATTGTAGGTACCTATCAAGTGTATTGTCTTGTCTACATAAAATTATTGAATAACTTAATTAGTTGATTAATTATTAGCATTACATACTTTAAAACGTATATCAGTCTCATTTCACCCACACTCCCTAACACGATATTCAAATTCAAATTTTTTTGCACTAAAAATTAGCATAAATTTTCAAGACTATTATCATAATATTTGTATTATTTGCATGATAGTATTCAATAATAAATAATCAATTAACTTTAGGGGAGCTTTTGAAATGTTTCAACAGCCCCCTCCAAACATTGAAAAAAAAGTTTTTCCGAATTTGTCGGTCAAAACAATGAAAAATTGATTTCTAGGGGAATATTTGCATGCAAATTTTGTACCTAGGTGTATAAATACATGCTAATTAGTTTCATAAAAAAAATTTGAAAAATCTTTTTTTTTTAATATCTGGGGACTGTTGAAATGTTTCACCAGCTCCCCTAAAGTTAATTATTTATCATTAAATAGTATTATGCAAATTGTGATAAAAGTCTTGCCAATTCATGCTAATTTCGTGCTAATTTTTAGTGCAAAAAACTGGTGAAACGAGTATAAATAATGACGTATAATGTAATTCGCTTGAATTAAACGATATACATTAAATAATATGATTGATTAAAATGTGTGGTATAACACTTAGTTAGAATTTAGAATAAGTTATTCCGTTTCAGTTTATTTATAATGTACTAAAATTAAAAAGTTATATTAATGATAAATATTCACACTTATTTTGGAACGAACACTCAGTCACTGTGATCTTCGATTGATTTTATCATCGTTTAAATGTACACACTACACGACAATCCACTAATATACCTGTGTACCAAATAATCGCCAACTAAATATTTGACTAAATTATTATATATGGTGTATTGATCTACCTATGTAAATTAAAAATTATAGTGACCTCGATTATGATGAACTGCTATAAATGTATGTTGATTTATATAAATCCTATTGATTCTACTAAACATGAATTTAAATTAGTATTGTTATAAATTAAGTCACTTAAGTTAAAAATAGTTTAACACATTTTACTTAACCCATTGCTTTTTAATTTTATTGATCGCAAATAAAATTATATTGTTATATAATAGATATTTTTTCACAATTACTATTGGGAATTGGGATACTTAATTTCATTTTAGTAATTCCAAAAAACGTTTTTTTTTTTTACAAATATATATATACTATAAAATTATAATATTGATAGTTAAAAATAGATAATTTTGACCACAAAAAATAACCATGTATTAACCATAATCATGACAATTTAATTTTCATACGATTACATATATTACAAAATGTAAATTTATCGTTTTAGCTTACAACAAAGAAGTTTATCTGCGATGGTACCGGAATTATTTTTACCTAAAACTAATCAATATACCAGATAATACAACATTCAAATTACTATAGTCTTATAGACTCTAGTGGTATGTCACGTTTTTAATTATTATGTACTTACCAATACTTTATTAAAAATATTTGCGGAGTTAAATACTTGTTTATTGATGGCTTTTGTTGTTAAAACGTTATCGAATAAATACGTCAAAACTAGCATTACGCGATCAAAATAACTCGAACTTTAATAATTAAAAACCGTTCCATTAATACATTAGCATGTTTTTTTTATTCTATATCTAACTACGTCACAGACGTGACACGTTTAAGTCCTTGATTGACACGCAATACACACTTCAACGAATTAACTTTTTTGATAAATATTAAATTAATTATACGCTTCGACGTACGATATAGACAATGTTGTGTTTATTTTGTTGTTGTCCACCTTCAAAAGTACAGACTATTCCGATAATATAACGTTTTCGATAAAATATATAATAGTAATTACTAATTATATAGCTAGTATTACAAATTACACAAAGTGCTTGACGTATAAAATGTGTGTTATACGTACATAATAGATAGGTAGGTTGTGTTGTTTATTTAGAATTTTGCCTCTTATAAATAAATATATACGACATATGTACCTATTACTTATTAGCTACTAAACAAACATTACGTAACAGAGTAAATAATGAGTCTCAGAAAAATGATCAAGGAAAATAGAAATACTTGGAAAAATGTTGGCAGGAAAAAATAATGACATTACTTAACTGATAAGTTAAACCTATCTTTGGTAATTTGATTTTATGATTATGTTAAATAAATAAGTATTGTTATTATATGTATATAATATGCAAGCAAGGTGATTTTTTTATCTCAAAACTATTAATAGTTTTTGAAAATATTTCTTTTATATCATTTTATCTTATTTAACCGTTCTAAATCTCATTTTTCTTTTAATACCTAGTATATAACTTCACTCTAATAATCAAGTACGGGATATATAAGTATTATCCTGTCAATCAGCTTATCCTTTAATGTCCATATTAATTCAATATATGGAACAAATCTAGGTGTTTTAGGATTCATTAAACACATCTATTCAGATTTGAATGATACGTTATTAAAGTATTGTATTTTTGTCTAGTAAGGTAATTATTTGAATATGGTACGGTGTTATGGAATCCTAATCAATCGGATTTAAGTATTTATCGAGTTAAATTGCAAAAGATCTAGACATTCTTTTCATTTTTTTATGAGTATAAAACATTTAATAATAAACATTATCATAATACTGATGAGATTACTGATATTATGAATTTTAAGTCACAAAAACTTGACGATTGGTATTTGATGTCATTTTTGTGTATAAAATGTTGAATGGTGTTATCGACTGTCATGAATTATCACGAAAAATTGGCTCTTTAAGCACGCTCTTTTAATTCGAGAATTATTTATTTTATTGTAAAAATAATTTATTTAAAACATATCCGGAGTGTCATATATATCAATAATTTTGATTCCTATTCTATGCTAAATCTTGTATTTAAAAGATAAATATTTGATGTATAATTTTGTAATAAATATGTACTCTGTTATTTTTTTTAATTAATATGTTACTTTAATAATAATTTTGTTTTTTGTTGTTTTATTGTATTCAATGTTTTGTGTGTTATATATTTATTTAATAAAATATAATTATTATAATTCGAATAAATAAATTAAAATAAAACAATATATTTTAATATTTTTATCGTTAACATTTTTTAAGTTTTTCAACTTTATTGAATGCCAACATGCATTTTCAATTTCATATTCTGAAGCAGAATATTAAATTTGTATACAGAAAAATTGAAATTCAAAAGAGAATAATAATTAATGAGTTAAAATTATTTAAAGTTTAGGTGTGGGATATAGTAGGCCAACATATGGCGGGATATCCACTCCAGTTAATTATTAAATGATGTATGAAGTTTAAAATACATTTTTTTTAGTTAATACTAATTGTTTATTTAAAAAGATCTATTTGATTACAGAAGCGGTCATATGCTCGTACAATTTCCATTATAAAATATAATTAAGCCAGTGGCGTATTTTAAATAATTTCTTGGGAGGGGGGGTCAAATTTTAAAAACCCCATCTGGGTAACACAAATTACAATTAAGATACTCCATACCAAAATAACCCATCTAACCTGTCTTAGATAGTTATATAGACAGTCTATGTCAATCTACATTGTTAAATTATAAGAAAACCCGTAATAAAATATTTATTTAACATTAAGTAACTTTTTTTTTTTGTTCTGTCTGGGGGGAGTTTGAACCCGAACCCCCTCGTAAATACGCCACTGAATTAAGCCAGAATATATTTTAGTCATACTTGGTGAGTACATAGTTTTTCCATCACTATGAAAAACCATAACTAATACAGTAAAATATATTTTTCCAAACTTTGTTCAATAATTAATTTACATTGAATACGTTGTATAGAATTAAAAAGTTAACTTTCACTCCATATTATTATCATTTAGTCATTTAGTGAACTTTACTCAGTTTTTCGTTGTCTTTTCTTTCCTTTTAATTCCAATTATACGTAATTTACATAATGTTATCAATATAAACTAGTTTATTATTTTCCTTTCTTTGAACATCGTTTGTATTTCCACATGATAAATCCATAATATTGGTCAAATACAATCAATTTAAGGCATTTATTTACATTTAAATATTAATGATTTTAATAAAAATAAAACTGTTGAAGACACTATTATTGTGATTAATCGTTAATATATAAAATTAGTAATACGTTATTCTTCATTATAATATTATCTACTTGTATGACATATTATTATGTTGTAATTGTAAACAAAAATATTACAATAATATCTTAAATGTATCGCTAACAAATTTCTTTAGAATTATTAACTTATGCAATAAAAAACTTAAGTAACATAACAATTATATATGTATTTTTATTGTTTGTGGTATCTCTTAAAAGACATGAGTTTTGCCATATGGTCAAATCTAAGTGTTAAATTTATATTTATTTACTGATTAGACTAATTGTTCAGAAGTTATTGTTCTATTATTTTTGCCTAATGTTATTTAATAATAATACTACTAAATAAGTCTATTTTATCACAGATTAGAATATTACTGAATAATACTAGGTAAATAATTATATATTGATTCGATTTATGTAATTTGATATTTAAAACAGATAATAATCACTATACATTCAAAAATTGTGTGTGCAATAAATATCGTTCATTATTAAATACTCATGAAAAGTATAAATGATTAATTTTGGCTAAAAATTATTCATAAAAATAAATTTTAATTTATGATTTATAAAACATACCATTTTATAATATTTTTAAATATTATAACTATTTGTAAATCATAATAATTCTAATAATTTTATGTTTTAAAATAGTAATTTATGTTTTTGATAATATTAAAGTTAATTTATTCTGTTTAGAGGTACACTGTTACAGGAATAACTTTTATCATATTTATGAAATAAGTATTGTAGTACTAATTATGTAATTATATTTGTTTAAAGATAATTTATCATACCTCTCCTAAGTAATGTACCTTAGACATAGTGATAATGAAAACGAATGATTATATGATAAAATAAAATTGCTGCAACTACCTAAGAAGTAGATATGAACAATCTATATGGTATTATGCATCTTACTCTTTAGATTATTTTATTTTAAAGTTGTTTTGAATTCTATTGAATATTTTTAAATCATAACTCGTAAGTAAGCAAATTAATTAACATATTATTGAAAAATACATGTTTAATTAAACAACAAAAAATGTTATTTCTCATCAATAAATTATGAAGAATATAAGAATTGACGTGGCATAATACTGTTATAACAATATACACAGTGAAAAAAAAATTATAACTTATCACTTATACTGATTATTCGATAAGTAAATTCAAGTTTGAATTGAAAGGTTATGAAATATTCATATTTACTAATTATATGACGTGTATATTATGCCCATAGCTCATGTCCTTTGTTTTACATGTAACTTATATATTGTATAAGGTAAAATCAAAAGTTTATGTTTACTTATAAACATTAGGTACAATATTATCAAATGAAATTCAATATTTAAAAATGTATTAAATTATTAACTGAGATTGTTTTACAATCATCATCATAACACGTGATAGTTAGATAGTTATACTAAATTGATTTATAATATGAAATATTATATAGATACCTGTACAAAATAATATGATAGGTATCCAATTTAATTAATTTAATGGCTATAAAACAATATTCCTCAATTATAGATAATAATAGAGTATATACAGTTAAGACCACTGCATTAGACTATAGGCAACATACCAATAAATATCATAAGACAATAGTTTTTTTTCATTTAATCAATAATATTATATTTATGAAAATGTTAACAAAATCGTTAACAGACAAACACAATAGAAATAGTAGAGATAAGAGTATTCTGCATTTATTTGCAGTGAACAGCGTGCGTATTAACAAAAAATTCAAAATAAAAAAACAATTAAAGCTTTTTGTCAAAAAAAAGAAAACACTTTTGGTATTTTTGGCAAACATCAGGTTAGGTACCTAGGTGTTCCTTGTATCTTAGTATCTTAGTCATCTTCGTTTCTGTCATTTTAGTATAATATATTATACTGTAATATTAGTGTTACTATATCTTATTAATTTCCTAGATTACTTATATTATCATACGATGTTACATTTTATATTTAAATTGCTATTATTAACTTATGTTTATATTATTAATGCTATATTAATTTCTCATTTAAATATTCAATTTTGTCAACATTTAAATTAAAATATTTATAAAAAAAAAGTTAAATTTTAAATTGTTGATGTTTTTTACGTATACAATTTACGAAAAAATAGGCTTTAACATTAAATTTTCAGGTTTTTTTTTATTCACAAATAAAAAATAATCTATAATAACCGAGAATTTTGAATATTTCTAAATATATTGGCTTTAAAATTATCAATACATTATACATATAATATAAAATTAAATCACTTTTTTCGGGATAAACTCCGAAACGGATTTCGAAGCGGTTTACACTGTTATGTTGACAATTAATAAAGAAAGGTTATATGTATACTTTATTGATACAACTTGGTTAATAACATTTCTATGATGCAATCAAATTTTGGTACGGCACACAAACACATTACGTTTTATCTCACCGTCTAGCGTCCCCTTCATACTAGTCCCCAACAGTTATCGGCCGTACGGTGACATTATTTTCGTTATTTGACAATCCTTTTTTGTTCAATAGGTACATATTATTATGTTTAACAATAAAAATTTTAATTCAAATGGTATTTGACGCACGGGTACTACAGCTGGTACTGTATAATTTACGATTGTTGGAAAACACAAAATAAGAAAATGATAAAACACATAAAACACATAAAAATACACACGCATATATTATATTTGTATAATTATACTATTTATAAATATTAATCTTTATGAGTATAAAAATATTATTTTTTCATTTTTCTTCATTAATCAAAAATTATTTTTTCAGTTTAATTTGTTTTAGCAAAGGCTTATATTATTAACTTGACAATAAGTTGACATAACTCATTATAACAACATCATAAGTCATTACTCGTCGCATAATATATGTAATTCAATTTCAATTCTAATATTATATTTTTGCTACCTACGTATATTTACTGTTATTTTATAGTAATATACCTACGTTTTCTAGTTTTATGATGATAAGTTTCGTTTCATTTAATCGATTTTATTAATCTAAAACTTTATCTAAACCTTAAAATAACGTATATAAATAGTATATAAATACGAGTAGTACATAATTTGATATTCATTGCGTTACAATTATTACATTTATATTGCATACATATGAACTGTGGTCTGTGAGTGTATAATGTTATCGCCTACGTTACTGCAATTAGTGCGATTGAACGTAGATAATATTATAATATTATATCATGTCCTATCATTGAATTATTATACATCCCGTGAGAAATCCTCAAGTAATAAGTATCTTATCATGTATATAATTTGACCGATTCGTGAGTATCGAGATACAAAGTTTTAAAGTAATGAAGAACCCAAGCTAATTAAGTTATCTACTTCTGAAATCCTAGGCAGATTGTAATATATTGTGAACGAACTATAGTTGTATAAGTTAAGAATAAATCGATTTAGATTTTAGATATATAAAATATTATTGTTAACATGGTTAACGATCATCAATTACCAAATTCAACAAAGTTAATTATGTACTTTTCACAATTTTTGAGATGGCTTTTTTTTTTTTTTTGCTTATTTTCATGTTTTAAAATGCTTTTTGAGTACTACTTATAATGAATTTTTCAAGTGATTTTTATTCACTTATTGGATATTTTTAGTTCCGAACTCTTATATATTATTATGTTATACATTGATATTAATTTATTATATCATACACTTATTCAGTAAATACAGAAAGTAATGCATTTACATTTATTTTCGTAGATATAAGAAATTAAATATTAATGTATTCTTGTACTTTTTTTAACTTTATTATAAATATATAATTTATTATGTATAATCGTTTACCTACTATGTTTTTTATGGGAAGTTTGTGTTGGATACACAGTATGAGCAAGCGGGTTTGAACTTACGCGTTGCAATCGTGGAAGATGATAGATTGTTATGGTAAGACACCTTACCCAAAATAGTTATATTACCATTAGTCTTACGGGATGAAAGGTTTTGTACAATGTCATAATATTATGATTTTATTCATTTATCATTATTAAATAATATGTACATTTAGTTGCGTTTAAGTCGTCGTACGGAGCAAATTTTTATATGCCATACCATTAGTTGAATGTTACGCGTCGTACGAGACTTAATTTTCATACTAACTGTAGTATATAAAAATATTGAACTATTATCATTATTGGGGACCAATAAAAATATAAAGCCTATTATAAGTGGATCCCTTGTATTTTTAATGTATTTAATACACAAGTAAATTATCATTATGCCATAGGTATGCTAATAATGAAAACCGCGTTTTTTTTTATGTATATATTTACATGATAAGTAACTAAAAAGTATGCTTCAACTTTCCACTTTGAAACTGGTTTTGGGTAGCAAATCGGATTTGGTTTTTACTTTAGAGAGATCAAAATTAAAAATAAGTACCCAGTGTTTTTTTAAAATAATTGGAATTTTTATAATTTTTTGATTAGTTATTAGTCAATGATTAAATGTATTATTGTTATTGTTATTTATTTTGAGAAAACATGGAAATTGTTACGCTTGATCAGCTTTTTTATTTTGTTATAATTCAAAAACGAATAATTGTAAAAACTTGAAATTGTCTCTAAATTGAAATAGAAAAAAAAGGAAAGAGGTACTGAGGCGAAAGAAATGAACTGAAGTGGCTATCAATATACAAGAAGGAAAAACAAGTACTTATATATATATATATATTATTGTGAACTCAGTGATGATATTATTATTTCGTAAAACTAGGTGTTTGAAATATTAAATATATATATTAGACGTGCTATGGTTTTAATTATTATAAAAGGTAACAATCCGGACCATTATCTATTATGGGTTGTTGGGTCTTCTGCTGACCATTATGTATATATATAAATATAATACTAGGGATTACTCTTGCCCTTCTATAAGCTTTTGCTTATTTATGTACGTGTATTTTAGTATGCCTCAATATTATTGAAAATAATGAAAAAAACCTATAGTTCTCAAACCTATAACTTTTTCATTTAATTATTAAAAATTATTAGTTGCTACTATCAAAAAAATAAAAACGCTACATCACAGGTAAAGTTCTTCTCAATGCAAAATAAACTTTTGGTAACTTTAATATAAATATCGAGGGAGTAATCCCGCGCAAAACACTTTTTAACTATGTTACGCGTGTGTAAGACAGAGACAACAAATACGGGTATCACGTCCTCTTAATATTATTGAATTATGTAAGTTATTGTTTCTTCACAAAAATATAATCACTTATCTTGTTAATTGCGATGGCAGTAATTAAGCTTTTGATGTAGTGAATATGTTTTAATTAACCGTGTTTCTATGCATGTTATTATAATAATATATTGAGAACTAGTAACAAGTATACAATATGTTGTTGATTCCAAACGCTTTGTACCGTATACATCACTTATATTGGTACTTTAATATTAGGGAGTGGATGAGGGGAAAATGGTGATATTCATTTTTGTTACGACTAATGGTAATGACGATGGTAATGTAATTTAATATTAGGATCCTCAAGAAGCCGACTGAGACAGACCCTTATCCAGAGATATAGTCTCTGATTACATATTCAAAATATGTTTCGGAAATTCAATACCTATTGCAAATGCATAGATGTTAGGTAATGATTTATGAGATATTAGTGGATCTAAGTATACAGGATAGGTAAATATTGATTTGGAATTATTTTAGAAGTGTAATAAACAACACACAGTTTATAATTTAAGAGATAGAATAAATATACAAACTTAAAACCATACCTGGTTTTTGGATCAATGCAACTGTTACGTCTTACGTACTGTGGAAACGGTGTTTTAAATCATAAGTCGATTTTTTGATCTTTAATAAACCATAATATGTATAATTAATATTAATTTGAAATGTTGTATTTAAATATATTATGTCACAAAGAAAACGATCAGTACGTAGTTATACGTAGTACGTGGTTTTCGCTCCAGTTATCACTTCGTTACCTACTCATAAATTAGTCATAATGATTCTGAAATTTTCCTTCAATCAATTGGATGGATCGGATGAAAACCATTTTGAGCCATTCTGATCTTAAATTGTTTTTTTTTTTTTTAAAAAAAACTGTGTTAGTAAATAAAGATATACTGGCACACACCCTATGTCATAGGGCCTATGAACTATCGAGTGTGGAACTAGTGGATCTAGACCGGAAATAATCCGTCTTAATCGCATATTTTGTAAAACTGGCCCGTTCATAATTGGACGCAATTGTTCATTACTAATTAAATCAAAAATATTTCGAGACCTAAGACCATATCAATTACATGTAGTGTACCAAATACGGAGTTGGCTAGCGATAGACCAGCGGGTAACTCTAAATTAAACGTTGCGACGATCATTAAAAATATATTTGTAGTTAATTTAGACAAAATAAAAAAAAATTACATCCAATGAATAATCCGTGATGTGCAATTTAATCGTGTTTACTACATGCAATGTGGTATAATATGTCGATGCGTTGATACTAACAACTGCGCACGATGTTCTTGTACGTTTTAATCGTAAGTGATATGCCATAGCTTCCGTAATAAAATTGTTCTGTGATCCGCTGAAGTTCAATAGTACGCAATCACGGTAGTTGTCGATAATATAATTTGACTATATTTTTTACGATATGCATATGCACTCATAGATACGGTCGGAATGGTATTTTCTGTTGTCACGGTTATTAACCTCATTAGGGTACGACACGACCTATTTGACTGGTGTGTTGGAGCGTGGTAAGTGTAATAATCCATTTTGCGGGTGCAAACATATTGTACATATTGTAATCCAACCTTGATTGACATTTTTCCCCCTTCATATAGTCTTAGATACATTTAAAATGAATTAATTTAATTATTCGTTTTATTCGATCGGAAATCGTTAAGCTCAACTGCCCAAGAACGATGGAAAACGATATAAAGTGTAAGCTTGTTTGCGGTAATAGCATTTTTTTTTCATTGGCAGTAGTGAATGTGCTAGATTTTAGTTTTTTTTTTTGCATAATTTGTTTTACGATTATTATTTTCTTGATACGAATTAATTTTTCGACTGTTGATACATTTCTACACCCTCCCAAACCCGCAATTTTGATCGTAAAAAGTCTATAAAATCTGAAATACTTTTATGAAGTAATCTCCTATTCATTGTTCTTGCGTCGAATTTCGATACGATTAAATGCATCCCCATTGTTAGGACTTTTTTTTCTTAGCAATTAAAACGCTTTCATATGTTCTGTTAACGTGCTCATTAATATATGTTATTGAGAGGATTTTTAAATGGCTAAATTTATCTTTTACAAAGATAAAATCAATTGGCCCACCTTCTTCTTTCGATACAAATATAATTATTTATCTTTATTATATTTGTGCATCAATTTTAAGTACAAATTTGTTACAAATAAATTAATAAATATTTATGAAAAATTCTATTTAATATTCGAATTATTTCATTACACAAATTATTTAGGTTGAGGTCACATATAATATAAAATAGGTACTGTATGGAATAGTTTTATAATAGTTTTAAAAAATTAAATGTAAATTTTGAATATATTATACTTTATAATATTTTGTTTATAGGTAATTCTTTCTTTGTTTTTTCTTTTAAATTATGTTGTTTCAAGTCATCCCATGGTTGCAACTCACCGGATCCAAATATCCCAAATATCATAGATGATATCGTCATAACAACCATCATAATCCAAAATACCAGACGCCATTCTAAAACGGTTCTCTAGTACATTAAAAAAAAATATATATATATAATATTAGGCTAATGCTTACATAAATAATTTTGGAATAATATTGAATACCTTGTATTAAATAATAGAGAGTTGCCTTAGGAATAGTTTTATATTATCAAAAACTATAGACTTCAGCTTCATTTTAAGTATTTTTGAGTTCAAATTAATTTTATCATTTTTATTAATTTATGCTATTCACGACTTTTACATATAAATTCTATAAAACGATCATACTTAGGAATATTGTAAATGTTAAACCACAAAATATATACTTTCTAAAGGTACTTACGTTTGGTGTGAGAATCCCTGCGACATACGGAGTGGCCATTCCCGACAAACAGCAAATACCATTGGCTAGTGCCATTATAGTTGGTGCATAATTAGGTGATAAATCCAGTGAATTTATATGAATGCTAGGATAACAGAATCCCATTAATGCTACACCCAGTGTAAAGCATAAGGTTGCAATTGTTTTGTTACATCCAACAAACGAAGCACACATCACCCCCAGACCTGGACCTACAGTTCCTGAATGGATGATATTTGTCAGTTATTTGTTAGGATTAATTTTTTTTTTTTATATTAAAGCGTATACCTATAATAGCATAAATTTTTCTGACCGCAGTAACACTCATCAATCGTTTGCTTATAAGTCGGTCGGCCAAAATGCTTGATAAGATCGATGTGATCCATTGAGCAATGTAAGGGATAGATGACAACAAACCATTCTATACGGTGTAAGCGTGTTGAATTATGTATATAGTAACTGAAACCACTATATATAATAAATACTATTTCAACTAACCTCCATAATGGAAAAATGTAAGACGTCACTCATATACTTTGGGAGATCACTGATAATCGTAAAACCACCCCAGTCATTTCCTGCTTCAACAATGATCAACGCCCATACTGGCCACGAAGTCAATATGGATATCCAAGGAGTTGACGGCAAATCCTGTGAAAATGAATTCAAATAATATATTAAATTAATTATTATTTTATTTTTATAAGATTAAGCTCAAGGGAAACAAAGACATAGTAAACTATGCTAATGATGTTTCATTCTCTTCGATCTGTATCGAATACCTTTTTTCTCTCCAGACTTCCAATTGACTGTTTTAAGTAGTCACGCTCCATGTCCGATATGAACGGATGGGAGTTCGGGTCATTGTAAACGAACAAGCACCAGAGCACAAACCAAATTAATGAAATTACACCAAAGAAGTAAAAAACGTTTGGCCAACCACCGGGTATATATTGTATGATAAAACCGCTCAAAAAGTTTGAGAAAATATTACCGATTTGCACACCTGTTACATACATAATTTATAATTACAACAATATATTATTAAATAGCTTATTTTTAAACTGGTTGATCCTCTATACATTTCGTTTAATTTACGATAAATGCATTTTTAATATAATATAAATGTAGTTTTTTTTATTACCTGCAAACACTACCGTAGAGAGCTTCCCCTTCTCATCTGGCGGTGCCCACTGTGCTAGAAGAGTGTAAAGAGCAGGGAACGTGGTGCCCTGAATAAAAAAAAAACATATCTCATTTTCTTTTAAAAGTGGTAAACAAATTCAATCTTTTTATACTTACTTCTCCGAGTCCTTCAACGAACCGCAAGATAGTTAGAGGCCTGGAACCCATATATGCCACGTATGGCGTTATGAGCGTGAAGATTGCTGTGGACAGTATTCCTAAGCCCATCGTGTGCTTCCCACCAAATCTCTGGGACAAGACACCACCGGGTAAGTGCGTGAGTATGTAACCATAGTAGAATGACGATAGAATCTCACCCTGTGTCTTCTCATCCCAATCAAACCGATTTTGGTATTGTACCTCAGCCATGGTGGTTAAGTTAGACATAAGTTGACTCTGCACTGATGATTGTGGCATCGGGCAATAGTCATACTGGACGGTGGACCTTGGATCACCATCTACAACCACGGGACTGACCATTTGCGTGAGCGTGATGCCCAGGCATGCACGCATCACGAACGCCATCGTCACGCCCAGCATTCCCATAACTGCCATCACCCATCTTTGGGACACGTTCTCTGCAAAGTTAAACAGTTTATAATCAGTTATAACTTGGTCAACATGTTAGAATTTGTTTTTTTTTTTTATTTTTAAACGTAAAAAATTTCAACATGTAGGTACCTACAATTTTTTTTATATATATTTAATGTACACAACGAGTATATGATACAATATTCTCTATTAAAATTTGCCATATCTTAAAACGTCTGAGAAATTTTTATTAGGGCATCTCGTAAGCTTTTAAGGATATTTAAATTTAAATCATACTATAAGCATTTTCAAAATATTATTCTAAGATGTAACTCGCTTTAATATTGAAGTACGTATTATTAATTGCCTACGCCACTTCAAAGTTCTCTAATTAATAATTATGCCTTAGACCATAATATACTATAAATGTAGCTAATGCACCTAACAAGAGAGCAGGACAAAATATAATATATTTCAACCCTCTTTTATTATTTATTTCCAACGATGTTAAGTCATTTCTGGTTGAGTAGCCCTAACTATTATTATATTAAAATCACGTAATCTTATGACACAAATTGACATTCTATACTAATGTAAATTGTAAGTTTATAAAATAACTTTATATCTATTCAATAGCAATAAGATAATTGATTTAAAATATTTATCTATTACATTTGGTTTTTTTTAAAACTCTATTTTCATTTACAAGTTATCATAGCTGTGGTGATTATAAGTGTATTTTACAATACTTTATAAGATTTATTGTACACCAATTAAGTTTTACTACTATCGTATACATGAGTTTATTTAACCACATTAAAATATTAAGACATGTATATTTACTCATTTACAAAATTATTTATTATTCATAATACAAAAACATAAAAATGATTGTTATAAAATAATTGCATATATGTAATATTATGTATGAATAAATACGATTTTGTAGTAGACATCAAAACTAAAATCATTTATGAAGAGTTTTACCAAAACATAATACTATTAAGCTTTTTAAATTATAAAATATGTATTGATAACTAACGTTTTTATTTATACTACTTTGTTATGATAATTAAAAGTTTAATATTTACTTACGTGAATCAATATTCATTGTGATAGCCAGTAGGTGCTAATAGTCTACTCAGTATTTATTTATTCACTAAAATTTATTATTTTTATAATTATTATTAGAGAAACGTTTTGTGAATTGAAAAATATCTACGTACATTTTACAATATGAACACACCTTTCTAATAATAATAATATTATATTATTTAAGTTTTCTTTGAATAATACATTCTCACGAAGTATTTTGAATCCATTAAGGTTTAAATCGTCAGAACACGACATCTGCATATGCATTAACTTCCATATGAACACTTTTAACTCATAAAACTGAGATATGACATGATCAAACCTATTGAGAGATCCACAAAGAATGAGTGGGTGGTTACTGATTAAGTTACTCACTTCTTTTAGTGTAGGAATAATAAAACCCCGATCGTCTTATCTGAATATTATTATTGGATTTATTTTTGGTAATAAACAATAATCATTAATTTCATTGTAAGAGGTCAAGTGGTATTTTGAGTATACCTAAATTATACATATGTATTCTATTTTGCCTATCAATTACGCCGTG
Source organism: Aphis gossypii (assembly GCF_020184175.1). Classification (NCBI taxonomy): domain Eukaryota; kingdom Metazoa; phylum Arthropoda; class Insecta; order Hemiptera; family Aphididae; genus Aphis; species Aphis gossypii. The sequence continues at coordinate 29,188,346 of NC_065531.1, forward strand.
TAACCAAAATGTTATAATATTATTATTGTAATAAAGTAGAAATAATATTAATTCAACAATATATCCCAGTGATTACCAATTAATATTATAGGAGGCTACTTTAAGAATTTAAGAAGTTGTTTGGAGCCATAAAAATGTAATAAATATGTTTTATCCAATAAGTAGTAAGAAAAAAATCGAAAAATCATATTAGAACATTCAATTAATAATAAATCTCATTGTCAAAAAAATGATTTTTTTGAAAAAAGAAATTTAAAAATAAATTTCGTTCAAAGACTACCTAAATATTACCTACCTACATAGTACATATTATAGTATATACTTCAATAAAACACCATTTATATATTATTACATCATACACAATAACCAGTGTGTATTATTTTTATTCTTAATACAATATTTAAGATTGTATCTTTTGGTCGATCTTTGACTGTTGTTGGTTAACATATTTAGAAATATTCTCTTGAAAAATATATGGGTAATAAATAATTTTTAAGAAACAATAATTTAGAGTTTACTACTCATTTGTGGTAAAAAATAATAATTTTCAATTTTATATTATATCAACTATGGAATCTCAAATTAAAATAAATATGAATATACTAATAGGTGCATGCAATTAATTATGACTAGTTCGTTAATATTATTAGTTTTTACTAATATATTTATAGGTGGTATTTTAAGGTTTAATTCTTATCATTAAAATTAATACTTAGTTAACAAAATTAAATATACAACTTTGCAACATAAAACTATAAAAGGTACTATGTTTTATTATATAATAGCTTATATGTACACTGTACAGTTTACAATTATATAACATTTAAGAAACTAAAACCAATTTTATATCCATCTTTAATTACTATAATAAATATTAATTATAGCTTAAATTGTGACATAAATCGCATTGCTAATTTTATTGTTTTCCACGTGTTTATCATTAATTTAAGCGAACGTAACTTAACAATACAATACAATACATTTTACACATTGTAAGTACTCATATACATATAGATTATTAAAATTATAAATACAAGATGTTTATACTTATAATTTTTTGACATTCATGTATGCGAGAGAAAAATTAACAATTTTTACATGGGCGTAAAACGTTGAATGAATACAATGTAATCAAAGTAAAAAACTATTATTGTTAAAAAATCAAAAGATCCAGAAAAATACTTGACCGAAGTAAAGTTAAGAGTTTAAAAGGTTAGCTATATAATTAAAAATTAAAAATAACATATTATTGCTCATTTAATTCTTAATTTAAACACAATTATTATTAAGTTATGAGGTAATAACTAATATAATGAAAGTTATTTTTAAATTTCATTATTTTTTATTATGCTATCATAGTCATCGTTTTATATTATTATATATAATAAGTACACTACACTATTTATAACATGCTAAGTAGGAATTTAAATAATAGTTTAAAATTGTACATATTATTCTTGATACTCAGTTTGACTAAGTAAAATGTATTTACGAGGTAGTTTAAACACCTAATAATATTTTATTTTATATATTAAATATTAATACATACATAATAAAAATTGTTGATGTAATTTTCCTATTTGAGTGGCTAAAAACTTATTAATGTAGGTATAATTTTCAGTTTAATTCTAATATATATTATAGTTTTGGTAATATTTTTATTTTTTAACTCAAGAGTTTTAACTGTTTTTTTTTTTTTTTTTTGGTTTACACAAAATTTTGACTTAATCGTATCTATAAAAGATATTCATCGGTTATCCATTGCTGTTAATATAAGTCAATTTTGGATTGGCTGAAACATTTTTAGGCAGTTTAAATCAAATTTGCAAAATGTCTGTTGTAAATTTTTTTGTAAAGAATGACTAATTAGTAATTACACATTATACTACGACGTTTACTTTAATACTGTTGTATTGTGAAATTTGAACCGTTAAAAATTTACACAGGATAGGCAATTTTGGATGTATATTTATATTCTATTTGTGTATAAGTGACGATTAGAAAACATTTAAATACCAACTCTCAAAGAAAAAAATAATATGCGTCGTTTGTTTTAGAATTAACATAAATAATTCATATTATTGTTGTATAGGTATCGCAAAATCATAATGTTTCGTTGTTGCAAAAATTGCTTGTCACCTATTATTGGTAAAAATATTTTTTTGTAACATGAAATTATATGCACTAATTTCGCACCCATCGTCACATTGACAGAAGCGAATAGTATTAGTTCACGTTTAGCGTTAAAATTGTATATTAAGTGGCATCAGGTGATATTTTCAGGGGAGCTCGCTGAAAGGTAAAAATTATTGTTAACTAACTATATTGTCCTTGGTTATTTTTTACAAGTATACAATACAGTTTTATTTTTCTTAAAAACGCCGTTCGATGTTTTCAAGATAAACGTTATTTGCAGAACGACAATCAACTTTGTTTAGTTTCACATTCATGCAATTTCGTTTGTATTGGTAATGGAAAATATAAAAAGGGGATTCTGTGAGGTATTTAAATGTTATATCAAATGAGCGTGAATGACTCTTAATAATTCGTTTTAGTTTCTATGCAGAGCAATGTTATTGTATCAGTTTTTCAATAAGCAAATTGTTTTTTTTTTTTTTAATTAATTAATTTTAAAGATTTTTTTTTTTTGTGTCCGTGTAATTGTTTTATAGTAAAATAAATAATTGGACTTAGATTTTGAAAATGATTTCAATTAAAAATTGGTACTATCTTTTTTTTTTTTTTGAGCAAGGTGAACAAAATTTATTATGCTCTTAAAAAATTAAATTGGAAAAAAAATAAAAAAGGTTTTTAATAGCAATTTGTATGTAAACCAGTTTTTGTAATTTTCAACTGTTTTGTGTTATTTATTGACAATTTAAATTTTCTTTATTTTTTTAATTTATATGTAAGTAGTCAGGTTGGTATAATATCTATAATAAAATATATTATTTTTTGTAAAAGTGGTCACCTAATAATTTAATATAAGATTTATCGCAACATTATTATACTTCAGTTTAAATTTTAAAGATGTCTAAATAACAGTAACATTTTTTTTTCGTAAGCATTCAAATTTCTATCCAATTTATAAAAAAGATAAGAAATTCCAAATTGTTTTCTTGTAAAATAATTAACATTTTAAATTTTCATACTTATGAGGTTTAAAAATTGTATAAAGGTTTTTTTTTCGTTTTCTACTGTAAATTAAAATAAAAAGCTTAGCGTAAAATTACAAACATATTTTAAGAGTTATTACAGTTAAATTGTTGACAATATTAGATAATATTTACAGTATATAATACCTATTTAAACTTATTTTATTTTCGTTTTGTTATTATTCAAAAAATATTTGCTGCAAAAACTTAAAACATTTTAAACTACTTTAAACTATAATACTTATACACAACATTTTTTTTAAATATCTTATCTTATTTTAAGCTTTTATAAACATTTGAAATTTTTGATTTTTTTCTATACATTCCAATTTAAAAAAAATTGTATACCAACTAGGTCAAAAAGTTTAGAAATTAAAAATAATGATCTTCCTATTTTTCATTTATAGAAATAGTCAAATTTACAATAAAAAATGTTATTAGTGCGAAGTTGAAATACGTAGGTACAACTTAAGTAAATTTGTAAATTTTGACAAAATTGAATGTAAAAGTAACTAAAGGTTAGTTACATTTGTTACCTACATAATTGATTAATAAAGTATTTTTTTTTTTTGGAATTCATTTAAATTAATTTTAAGCTATTTAAACGACGTAACTATTCACATCGTTTAACGTTATTGAGTATTGAGTCATAAATTGACGTCTATACTTATAGTCGTTCTGGAATAAACTATTTTTAGTAATAAGCTATATACCTATTGACTACTAACTTTAAGTTTATTTCAGAATTAATTATTCAATTAATTTAAATTGAGCATCTAGTTGTAAATTGTAATATAACTAATTACAATAAACTAACGATAATTAAAAATATTTTTACATATTTGAAATATGACAAAATGAATTGTTCGAAGACATTTAAAACTGTCGTGATAAAATGAAATTAATAAATTATATCGATACAAAAATACATTATATTACAACGATATGTTTCGTACTCTATACGTTTATACCTATTTTAGAAAATAATAAAACATTTGATTTTCATAGTATTCATTTACAACAATTATATCCATCGTTAGTAATAGTTAACAAAAACTATATACAATATTAATATATATTTTTGAATTTTTCCGAGTTTAATCAACGTAGTGATTATATTGCGTAAGTGTGAAATTGCACTAGCATTACTATATCAAAATCGTACGAGTTTAATTATAAATATATATATTATCGGATACATTTTTTTACCATTCTTAAGATCAAGTGACCTCGTAAATTTATATGTTTCTACTATATGTACTTTCCAAGGGGCTGGAAAAACCATTTTTTCATACATTTAGCTTAATAAGCGAATGAAAATTAAACATACTTTTAGTAGCTCGATTTAAATTTTGAAAACTTATTTTGGTGTGTATTCCTCTTTTCTAAGTTTGATCTTAAGTGGATTCTTATATTTTTTATTTCTTCTTTACATACAATCAAGTCAAGTATAAGTTTAATAATAATCTAAAATAATCTAAAATATCTAGGAGACTATATAATTATACATAGGTACTGTATTTTAGAATTTGTTAAAGGCTTCCTATAAACAATTTAAGAAATAGTTAATAAAAAACAGAAATTTTTTTATACGAATATGTAAACATCTAAATTAAATGATCTAATATCAGTGTAGAAAAAAAATTGAAATTTAACATATTATATTGTACTTCATTTAAATACTTGAAGAAAAAATAAATTTAACATTTTCCCAAATTGTACGTACATTTTACTGATAACATAAGTATATTTAAAAGAACAACTTTATTAGTTAATTACACACCTTTAATCAATTTTAAGGGTTCTTGCATATTACTATTATAATAATCGTGTAATTATATTAGTCTTGAGTAAATATAATATACATTGAAGCTTTTCGAAATTTCCTAACCGTACAGTGTTATCGAAATAATTTAATATTACTAAAACACTTATATTATGTATAAACTATATAGTGTATGTAGTATACCAAATGCAATGTTTATAAAATAATATTCACTGATTGCCACAAATACAACCAGGATCGCAACCATTTCCACATCTCTGAACAAATCTACTAAGCTCTTGAACCAAACCCTCAAACCCTTTGGACACAAATAAATTAATTTTATTTATAAAAAAACTGAATTGTACCTACAATTTAGTTAAAAAAAAAAAAATGTAAATAATGTAAATAGCCTTATAACCTAATCCATAATATTTATACTAATGACCTAGATGTCGATGTATTTATAAATTATAAGAATCAATAAAAAAAAATAATAATAATATTATTATAACGTATACAATATATTTTATTGAATTATAAAAAATAGACGTTGTAATAGTGGAAAGGAAATTTTTCCTCAAATTCGATTGTATCCATGGTAATCGATAATTTAGGTATGTACTAAATAGTTGTTTAAATAATATCAACATGTAATGCAATCGACAAGACTACTGAAATTCAAATTATATTATAATATAGATAGCATATTTATTGTAAGAATAATTAAAATTATTCTAAACAAACCGAATACAATATTATGTTAATTTGTTAACTTGTCGTATCTTGCTTGTGTTTACTATAATAGTTATATAGTGTACAATTGCATTGTTTCGCTGATAAAAATAAAAGTTATAATAACAATAAAAATATTAACACTTTCGAATTTCGACAGCAGTACAATACAATACAATACAATACAGTATGATAATATTGTACTGTTATAAATTCACTTATAATACTATAATACAAGTAGGTACGTCAAAAAAAAAAATGTTTCTGGCAATATCTACGGAATCCATCCTCGAATAAATTGTGCAAAAATAAACTCTCATAAATCTCATTACACCCTTCACCGTTAATGTATCCAGTTTATACACTATATTATTATAATATTATCACTCTCACTGTATACAAACTACAAAGGATTCATTCCAAAAGATTCCAAAAGCATAGCTTATGATATATAGATGATATAATTATATATATATATTATTAGAGCAGAACAACTGAGAACGCAATGGGTAATATTATATATTTTCTCAAAATCGTCTTTGTGAACATATTCTCTTGTATTTAATGAGTTTAAATATTAATAGTATTATAACATATAAACTATAAATACTTTATCGTAAACATCATACACTTACAAGCTACAGTAGCTTTACTCCTTATTGATTATAGCGTGGAAACATCCTTTTTTATTCGATATACAAACTCTTCTAGAGCAGGACATACAAGCCTTTTTCCAAAATTAAAGAATTTTAGCAATTTAGTAAAATATGTACATCCATTGCTAACTCAAAAATAACTATAAGGACCGTTGTGAAAATAACTGTGAAGCATAAAAATATAAAATACATTTTTAAAATATCTATTTTATTTTTGTTTACGTTTCATATTAATTGATTAAAATAAAAGAACTCAAGAAGAATTGCCCATTTTTCGTTAAAAGTAGAAAAATAGTGTACCCTTTGAATTGCACAAAAAAGTCCAATAAGCTTATAATTTATATGGACGATATCTGATATCTCTAACAATCAATTTAAAGGTATAGAACAAAAAAAACACTATGGAGTTTGCTGGAAGACAAAGATTACTTTATTTTTTAATTTTATTTTGTTTTTACAATGTATTATATAATTCTATTATCACACGCTTGATCACGAAATTATTCAATTATAGTTATTACATAATAGTATATCGCTACTTTATTTTTGAGAAATCGCTTATTTATTTTCTAAGAAAACATATCTTTTATAATGGTATAAAATAAATAATATAATAATTATTGATACAATATTTCTGATTTTGTTTTTTCCAATGAAAAACTCCAAATATGAGTAAAATGCAATGAATATATTTTATTATTATGACGGTAATTTCTATTAATTTATATTATCACAGCTATAAGATTATAGGTCCTCAATTTGGCTGAAATAATAATTCACTTTTATATTTTGTATATGCATTATAGTTAATTATAATATAATAATATGTAAAATACAAATACACATTTTTTTAACAAATAGATATAATCTTTGCATAACACGTAAATGAATATATTTGAAAGATACTTTATCCTTTAGATGTAGAGAATAAGGAATATGATTGAAGTAAGATGCGATTCGTTGGTCGTTTTAACATAATGATTTATCCAATTATTTGTGATCGAAGTATCAATGAGAATAGACACGAACATTACAATATCCGAATGATCTGAAAATGTATAGAAATAATGTGTAGGTACATTGTACATTTATAACAAACAATGACTAACAATTCGAATAAAATAACACTTACTCATTACAATTTAATATAATAATATTATATTTTAGCAAGTCACAAGACTATTAAGACAGTAGGTATAAGCTATATTATTTTTATATTTTATTTTCTTCACATCTTTAGTCAAATGTTGACATTAGAAAAAAAATCTTATGTATCATTAAATATAACGAAGGTAAAAATACAATTAATATATTTTATATATTACTAGTGCAATAATTTTTTCTCGAGAAAAAATGTGTAAAAAGATATTTTTTAATTTTGATTTTGAGAAAAGGTCTTTAACCAATTTTTTCAATAATTGGGTACACAGCTTTTCCTCCCAAACTCCGTAAAGATAATAATGTAGCTAAAATGTTTCTTGATTGATTACGTACACGTATTCAATAAAATCACCCATTAGACTACGGTATAGCTGAATGATAAATAATAATATTACGTGATAATAATGTTTACATGTGTATAATAAAAAATATTTTTGTTTACAAATTTACAATTGTGTTTTACCATAACATGTTATTTTTATATCAATAATTAAATTATAAATTATATGATTTGAACTATTGGTTTGTCAATTTTTTTGTTTCTTGATTACATTTTAATATTTCACTTTTATATTATTTGTTAATGGGCTATGGAAATGTAATAACTAATAATTATTATTTTATACAGCTTTGTATAAAATAATATTAATTAATTTACTCTATAGGATTAAGCAATTTTAACACTTTAGTAGATAAATAATATTTTTTTCAATTGTCAATCGGTATTGTAAACAAATCACCCCCTTTCCGCCCCCCCCCAAAAAAAAACAAAAAAAAAACATTGAATTATTAAAAGTAAAATATGAAATTAAATATATATATATATATATTTAGGGGTTTTTCGGTAAAATTGATTTACGAAATAAAAACTTTAGTTAACTAGTATTATATCATTGTTTTTAAATTACATCCTATACCTGTATTATTTTTAGTATACAATCTTATGTATATATTATATAATATAAATACATGTTTTAAATAATTATGTACTCCCGTGTTTCGCAGTTCGCTATAAAGCCATTCAAGCTTGTTTATTTATATTGATATATTTTTTTTTTTTTTTGTATCAATTCATTCTAATACGGAATTAGATTTCAAACGTAGCTGTTGTCGTACAATTAAAAACTTGCTAGAAAAATGATTCATTAAAAATTGTGTTTTGATTGTATTATTAAAAGTTAATGCATTATACGAAATTGCCACATGGCGTAATGATATATCTAACACATTTGTTATAACGGTAAACACTAAACAATATAAATGTCTTGGTTAATTTTGTATTCTTAATCTCGCTAAAAACTAGAAAGGACCTTTAACATCACGTACCTTACACAACGGAAACGGATTTATAATTCCATTAACAACTTAACAGATTCAATACGATATCTAAATGTAAATAATAATAATTTTATTATTGAAAATAATATGTGTTTAATTATAATGTAATGTCGATAATGACACGAACAGATTGCTATCACTGTTGCAATAGAATACAAAATACAAAAGTTACTCAGTATGTATATGTTTTTTTCTCATATATTATCTACTACCTACTAATTTATTGATACATAGCTATTCTTAGTAAATTTAATATAATATGATACTGCGAAAGCTAAAATTACTATAAGTAATTTGTACCTATACTTTACTTGTTTAAATGATTTCTTCATATTTGTGTTACATAAATTATATGTATTTTTGTATACTATGGTATGATTTAATTAGTTATATCATAATAAAAATTTAATTTCTGTAATAATATTTAAAGTGCAATTATATATTTTTCACTTTACAGCGATAATACTGCATATTAAACTTAAATTACATATTTTATTGATATTATGCAGTTTTTAGTACATAGAATTGAAAATATGATAGAAAATAAAATGTTTTATAAGGTGTCAAAGCAATACGCTATTTGATTTTTGATCGCACTATCAATATTATAAGTGGCTATTCTTATTAATCTATCCAAACATAAATGAAAAGAACAATTTACTGATTCATTATTGTGGTAGTTTATACTATTGTTATGTAACATTTATTTACAATTTTCACACATTATTATTATTTATCATTTTCTACGAAGTCAGTAAACAGTGAGACCCTAAAATATAGCTTAAAATGCGTTTTACAGGGTACATTGACTCAGCCAGCTGGACAAGATGTTTATATACGGCGTTTACATAATAATATTATATTACAATTTACAACAACCCACCTATTCAAAATAATGAAAAATTAAAAATTATGTATGTTGTCTTAACTTATATTAGACAAGTATAACTATGATTTATGTATATATTAAGTCACGAATGCTGAATAATCATAATTCTACGTATTTATAAATACAAAATAAATTACTCGGCAATTCGTTATAACATTAGTACATTATAGTCTGCAATTTAATACTTTTTTCTTAAAATTATTTTTTCATGAACTGACAATTAAAATAAGTACTTATTGATTTTTAATAGGATACGATTCTATAATATTGTATGTTTTGCTAAATTAAGTTAGGAAACGTTTCTCTTACGAAATAAGATCATAGTTCAGTATAATTTTAAATATATAATTGAAATACATTATTATTATCATTTATCAGTATACACTGAGTAGGAGGTAAATATAAGAAGATAAGTATAGTAAATAGACAACATAACGTAACTACGTGATGTAACTTTTTAATTTTGGTTGTTTCTTTATGGTAGAGTAGGTATACGTACCTATTTAGAAAACGTAGAAACAAAACGGAAATATCAAAACCACACATAGACTTAACTGTGATTAAAACTCTATTAAAAATACGTATATAATATTATAGTTACGTAGAATATTATAGAATTATATGACGTATAGCTTGCATAAACTGCTGTATGAATTAGGATTAAAATTATTACAGAGAAGAATAAGTAGTCAAACGTGAAATTATTATAAATAAAAAAAGTTAAGAGAATTTAAATCCTCGACATGTTGTATGTGTGTTAGACGATTATAATAATAAAATATTTAAGTAAGTTTGGTACGATGGATGATTATATATTTTATAGCTTTAATAATTTGAAACACTTTAATATATAAAAATAATTGTACCTATTGGTAAAAATATGATCACACCTAAATAAAAATTAAATATTAAATAGGTTCTTAGCTTAATGGTCATACGGACTACAACATTTTTAGCAATTAGCGTTTGTCATATACAGGTATCTGAGTATCTGATATTATATACCTAATATATTATAAAGTAATTGTTGCAATTGTAAATAATCGTAAGTAATATTAATTATAGTAACCTAGCTACTTATACCTATTGAATTAAAAATTAATGTCTTAAATCATAAACGACATTCGATCATTGAGAGTTGCAAAAAGTATTTCACAACCAAAACGTTGATAATTTGGCATTTATAAATCAAAATAAATCATTCTTTATTATTGTATATAGGTTATATAATATATATTTTGAACAGTAAATAAATACAATATCAAAACAGTTATGTATATAATCAAAATGGTAACGCATATATTCAGTCAATGATAATCGTTATACCCTTTTAATGAGGGCCCAAATTCTATTTATTTTTTTAGTTCAATACCACATAAAAACATATTGCACAAGATTCCAAGTATAAAACTATTTATTGACTTAATGATAAGTAATAGGTAATGAATATTGTACGTTACAGCTTTATTTTCATTAATCAAGTGGACACTTACAAGTACAATTCTCCCATTTTACACAGTGAAGTGTTGAAATGTTATCAGAGATAATAATACATAAAAGTCTGCAATAACTATTAGTATTTAAAATTATAATTTTTAGAGTTCATTATCACGTATAATGAGTCAAGTATTATAAATTGAATCAATTACTTTAACATTATATTTTTAATGTATATGATATTATATAGTCATCAAATTTAATTAATAGATAATTTTATTTCCTGGTTAATTAAAAGTATTAAAATCATTTTGTGTCGACTTTAGAATGATATTAAGTTGTTTGATATTATATTTTATTCTTTAATTTGAATCTACCTATTTATTATGTATTTTTTAATAATGTATACTTATTTCCATATATTATAGGTACCATTTGATTATTGATTATAAGCATGAGAATATATAATTTGCGTAGGTACCTGACTATTATATATATATATATATATATGCAATGTAAAGTTTCGTTTTTATTAAACATAAATTTACTCATACTTTCTTACTATACTTAATATATTTTAATACCTACATTTCAATAACTTTTATCTCAAAATAAAATTTAAAAAACTTGTATTACTATAATTGATATTTCAATATTTGAGCTTTTTCGTTCATAATAATATTTACAAACATATAACAAGTATTGAATATTGCGCTGCGACATGATAGCTAAACTTAAACCTAAATTACAGTCTGTATTCTTTTCAAAAAATTAATGTTTTTTTGTCATTTAATTTTTTTTTTTCAAATAGGTACAAGGTATATGAGTTAAAATGTATTTAGTGATTTGATTTCTTGTAATATATACCAATATAATTTTTGAAAAATATTACCTAGTGAAAATACAATATTTCCATGTAGAATTTATATATTATATGATGGGTATCTATTTATTATGGTTTATATTATCATATACCATTATCCGTAATATTACATAATAGAGTTCAAATAATTTTGTAAATACAATTTCTAATTAAAATATATGCTTGAAGTAAAGTGCCATAATATCTAATAATTAAGAGTTATCATTGTACTTAAGAAGTTTATACTATTATATAATAAACGTATTTTGTATTTATGAATTATGACTTACAATTTTTACTTAATACAATATGAAACAGGTGAATTTTAAAATATAAATGTATTCTTTGAATAATCAGACGATAAAAAATGGACATCAATCAAAAATTATTAAAAATAATAAGAATTAGATCCCTCTTTTATATAGGCGTATTAACAATTTTAACAATTATTTCAGAAACCTTAAATGCATAAAAATGTACAAAAATTATGTACTTCAATAATATTTATATTAATATGAATAACTCGGGAACATTTATTATAATTATGATTTCGGTTAGTCAACCAATTTTATTTTATTTATTTATTATTTTTTTTTTTTTGATATTTAGCTACCTTGGACAAATATAAGTGAATATGTAATTATGTATGATATACTAGTGTTATTAATTATTGTATTACATTTAAATATTTAATTATATTTATTTAGTTCATACCGGTTATCAATTTAAAAGTGAAAGGAAAATATTATATTTTCTATAGTTAAATAATTATATTTTTATAATAAAACACGAAAACATATGATCGTATAATATTAATAAATTGTTAGTAATTAAATGATTAAATAAAAGAATTAAAGAAATAAAAATGCCAAAGTTTCAGATATACGACAATATATAAGACAATATTTCTATCATTCACTCAGATAGTTATCAATGTTTAATTATAGGTCATATTAAAGATTTGAAAAACAGACAATATATAATATGATTAATATGATTTTACTTGGTCACTACCCTGTAATGAATTCATTGACAATGAATTGTATGGTGAAAATTTTTTGTTTTGTTGTCATTGAACAAAATAATAGAATTTAAATTTTTACTATTCATTAAAGAAAGGAATAAAAGATTATTTTATTGTATTCTTGTGACAAATGACAATGATGACATACATTTAGCTGCTTCTGAAATTCCAACGGACTTTTAACAAAAACCAAAATAAACCACGTCTGTTAACAATATAAATAAATTAATGTACTGTCGTGTTGTAGGTACTAATCATTTAAGAAATAAGATGAAAATCATAAAATAATGAAATTTTAATTTTAATTTTAAAAAGGCATCATCTACAATAGGAGAAAATTATTTGAAATTGTTTTTCGTACATTTATATTTTATAAAATATGAGAAAATTTAAAGTATATTTTAATACGTATCGCAGTATTCTCTGAACTACATCAAAATAACAACAAAACAATTTGATTATGTATTCTTAGTGTTAAGTGATAAACAAACACAATTGAAAATTTTTTGGAAATCAGTCTGTTTTAAATGGTATAATAACGCTCTATCTCTTTAATTTGTATTACCTACTAAATAGTAAATACTAAGTATATTTTAATGTACGTTTATATTGTTATTAGTGATGTATTAAGTTGAATTTATTTTTTTCAAAAACATCGCATTTATTTTAGTATAGCTGTAATGACCCGTCCAGTTCATTTTGGCACTCCCTAATCATTTATTTAACAGCTTTAAAGACCAACTTAATTTATCTTGCCGTTTTTTAAAGTTATTAATAGTTGAAAAAGAATGTTTAAAAAAAATATAGGTAATTCAATTTTTATCATAATGATAAATTCGTAACTATACATACAATCTACAAAACTTTTACTCTGTAGAAATAGTTTATGAAAACTTGTATTTAATATTGCCAGTTATTGTTTTTCGTATTTTAAAAAAGAATAAAAAATAAATATCTGTTACAATTGCAAAACTATAAAATCAAAAATTGAAAATAGTTATCTACTATGTTATTTCAGGATATACCTGTTATATCTACATGTAAACCATAAATTTCATTCAAAGTCGGTTAAGAGTTTGAGCATTAATTATTAAATAAAATGATTTTTATAATATTGTATAATTACACAATATACTAAATATTCTTATTTACTTTCGAATCAATATACTCTATATTTACTTATCATAAATGATTTGTCTGAATAGATCCTTGGTAAAATTACGCAATATAGTTCAAATAATTATCTAAATATTTAAAAATATCATCGTGTACAGTAAAATAATATTTTAATATACTTACTAGTTTCAATTCACCTGGAATAATACTTTTCAATTACAAAATAATTTTTATTAATATTATTGTTTATTATTATAATTATTATTATTATTTTGTTAATATTTTAACCTAATAAGTATTGACTAGCGTCTAGCATACAACACCTAATTACTAAGTTTTGTCGTACCGATGTTCATTTTATAATTCTACGTCTACAATAAATCAATCACAATATTTTTTTTTATAATATATAGTTTAATTTTACTGGCCATAAATGAATCTTTATACTTCAATTACGCATTTACAATTTGCATATAATTTAATCTGCTCAGGCTGTAAATTACATTTTTAGACAGTAATATTATCAAGTAAAAACTTTTGTTGTTGTTAAATTGTGTATATGCAATACCATAAAATATTTTCCTTATACTTAAGCGTTTATTAGGTGGTGTTTTTTATAGCTTCCATTACTTGTATATTTTCATAAAACATAAATATGTATTTTATAATGTACGACTTCCATTTTACAATTTTTTTAAGTTTTGTTAAACAACAATAATTTTAAGAATGCATTCTTATAATAGTGATATGGAACTTTGCAAGGCACTTAAAATGTAAAATAATTTATAAAACTTGGTAGATTATTACGATAAGCCAATAAGGTTAAAGTTAACACCTTTAAATGTTACAGCTAGTTACTACAAGTATCTCTTGGGTAGGTTATAATTAACTATATTCACACAATAGTGTGTTAATTAGAAAAAAAGATTACAATATATAAAAAGAAATTTAACAGTTTGATTTTAAATTATAGTTTTTATATTTTAAAACGTGTAATTCATATACTGGTTTTACATGCAATAAAGTGTGTGCTTATAATATATTAATAAACTATAATGTTTTTTAGATAGAGAAAACATTTGGGTAGTTTTTTCTATAATAAAGGTCAATAAAAAATGTATGCTTAGTTAAAAAGCAAGAATATATTATACAATATTCCTCATAAGTTGTTCATAATTAAATTAAAAATAAAGTTAAGTCTTAAGTTACAATCATTTTTATAATAAACTGTTTAAAATATCGAAATTAATTATTTATTGAATTAATTATTTACATGTTAATAAACGGTTTCTCTTCAAATGATTTTTGTTTTTTTTTAATAATTCAAAAAATATTAATTCTTGACATTTGAAACATTCCAGTCGTGTACTTAAATTATTATTTTCTATACAAAATTTTAATTTAAAAACATTAACACTTATTTTACTAACCTTTTTGATTTTTTAAGATTTTTTTTTTCTAAATATTGATAAAATTTTTTTATTCTATTAAAAAAATAAAAACGTTATACAATATTTCTCAAAAATTATTTCTTAATCAATTAAAAAATACCTAATACTAATAATATAATATTATTCACAACATTTTTAATTACCATTTGAGGTTCAAATTCTGAAAACATTTGTTAAAACATCGAATATACTATTTGGTAATTAAAAACTTAAAATATTTTAGATTTAAGTAACATTTCTAAGGCTTGCAAATTGAATATACAAATTACAAATAATAATTTATTCATCATACATTTTTATAGCAACCTTAAAACATCGAAAATATATTATTATTCTTAAGGTGATTCTAAACATGAATCTATAAATTTATTGCATACTTCTATGAATTATGATACGTATCAGTATTAACATATTATTATAAGTCACTTATAACTTTATAAGTTAATACGATTTGAAGAAATTAGTCTCAAAATATATGTGTATTGTTAAATTTAAACAATAAATATAATATTATTAAAGTCTTTGCAGTACTATATAAACACGTTTGAGGCGTTGACGAGCGCAATCAGGAATTATAAAAGTAATGTTATAATAATAAATAGAGTTTTTTTTTGACTATTTACAAGATGATTTATTTAACAATGTTTTTTATAAGACTACATCAACGATTTTATTCATATTAGGTAACGAACTATAATATTTTTATCCAAATTGCATAGCAGTAAACCACTACAAATAGTATTCAGGTCGAATACCAACCAGAAGACTTTATCTCATTTCTCAGGAGTAGCAAAATAGAGAAATATATTTAATACTATTATAATACAAATTGTAAGTTTCATTTATTAAATTATTATGAACTTCTAATAGTTATATAAAAATAGCATATCATATGAAAAACTAATGAATACTATCAAAGCATATAATTAATAATAATAAAAAAAAAACCAAAAATAGTAAATAAATTGTAAAACTAAAATAAATATAAAGATATTTTGTCAGAAAGTTGTGGAATGGGTTTATGAGCATTAAAAAGGTCCGAAGGTGATTCGTATATTGTGTTAATTTGAAATTATGTTCCTTCCTATATTCATAAATCGCCAATCTGTCATTCACCTGATTAAACTTCATCATAATTCATAATCTATTGACATGAAAATTCTGGATGGATTTTATGGTATACCTATAAACGGTACATCTATTACAGTCTACAGAAATACAGAATATTAATATATTATGCATAATTTTAAAACATTTAATTCCATACCTAGAATTCGATTTTGAAAATATATTTTAAAAATCACATAAGTAATCATTAAGAAATGCTACTTTTATTATATTATTGAAAATTATTGAACATTACTTTATTGTTATATAATTTATATTATGTAATTATTTTTCTCTATTAAAAATAAATTTATACGCACCAGCTAATAATTGTTTTCTTATAAGTTATATTTAGTTATTTTAGTATGATCGGTATATTAATGTCTTATAAAATAATGATATTTCAAAAATTACTAGAAATATTTAGGTATCACGTTACATCAGGTCCGTTCCATTTCGCAATTAGTTGTGAGGAGAGGATAGTGGAGTCCATAATCAATTTTAAAATATAAAAATGAATTCATTTTTTCCATAAAATATAAAACTTTTCTTCCAAAAACAGTTTAGGGATATTTATTAAACATTTAATAATAATCGAATGAACGTAATATGGTTACGTACATAATACGTGTATAATGTACCTATTATTATACATACGAGTATTATGATTTAAAAAAATAATAAATTTAGTTTTAACATTTAATATTGATGTTATTCTTAGCTATGTACTGACATGATGTAATAATATAATAATCAATGATTTTTTCTAAAATTATATTATTAAATTAAATTATTATCATATTTATGTATTGATATTTTTACAAATAATGTAATAAAATTATTCCTATCCTCGTAATAATTAACACACGAAATGTCCAATATCCGCTGTAACATTTTTCAATCAGTGTTGTAAAACACCTGTCGCCTACCCAAAGTATATTATAAATTAAAATTATGCTTAATGCTTATGGTATAAAATATTATAAAAAATACGACATTTTAAATTAAGAATATTCTATTGTAATTATTAAATATTGTTAACATCGTAAAAAATGTAACAAAGGGATGTGCATCATGGTGTGTACAGATGGATAAAGTCATAAAGAACCTGTATGGTGGTAGTGTACCTGTAGGACGTGGGTAACTTACCTTTATGTGCTAGGTAACAGCCGCTTCACGTCGTAGACGTAAAGCAGTTGGTACGCACTGCGCGGTCGCACTATCGTTGCACAGTTGGTAATTGGTTGTCCGGTGAAAAGCCGCCGTGCCAGCCGTGCGACTTCATCAAAACCGCCACAGAGTCAGTGCACCAATAGCTAACGGATAAGCGTCGTTGTTTGTTGTCGTTCGCTCTTAAAAATAATTCGAATAACAAGTTCTTTACGAAAAAAAATCGCCGGTACGCCGTTATTGTGACTATTTTTTTTTTAACATTCAGTGCGCATCGTGCGAATTTCAAACCATATACTGTCATCATTTTTATCGGTCTTGTCAATTTTCTTAAGACAAAACGTCATGTAATCGTATACCTACGGATTTCACGATAATACTGGTATCTTGCGAGTCTAGTGCCGTTCGGACCACCGTACTGTACCTTTATAGGTATCGAAGATACGACGACCGATAAAGAAATAATTCACTAACGTGATATTTTGGTGAGTACCCAAAGACCAATTTACTTACACGATTATAGTTTTCGAATTTATTTTGTTTTTTTGTCTATCTCTGTTTACTTGATTATTTAAAACCGCGATTCGGATGAACCGAATCATCCGTTTGTAAATTATTTTCACGTATAACACAACTGATATCGTTATGATCGTTTGTTTTAATTAGGTATATAATATTATTATAATATGTCGTTTCGGATGTGGAATGGGACGACTAAAATATTAATATGATACTACCACACCTCAAGTAATTGTGTGTACCTATATAAAAAAATATTTCATTATGAAACAGGTTCGTCTGGTGTGTTTGTTTGTGTTGGGGGGGGGGAGCATAACCACCGCTAGTCCACCCTACACCCGGTCAGGTGAATACAATAGGTAACATTCCGTTCAGGTTTTGGGGTTGTCTTTCTTGTGTAAAGACATACTACTGACTCCTCACTCCTTTTTACTAATCCCTACCTTGACTTGTAATAGAAACATGTCTATGTTATTTAACTATTATATGTAATTACGTGTGCATGTGTTTGTATAAGTGTAAGTATAACATAAAATTCGAATAAATATTAACCGGCCGTTTAAAATTAAACTGTTATAAAGTATAATAATATAAATATTACCTAGGTAGGATTTTATTGATAATTTGTTTTAATATGTAGACTTAACTATAGGATTCCTTAAAAGTTTGGTATTCAAATATCTTGGGTATATAACAGTTAAGACTTATGCGGTAACCTCCATACAAATTAAAATTATATTATTACAAATCTTTTGTAATAGGTGTATGTTCACAGATCACTTAAGTATTTTGAAATTTAGGGAAGGGCTGCAACACTTTCGGAAATTCTGGATACATGTTTACATCGTTAATATTGATATTACCTATTCCTATTGTTTTTTTTTCTTTTTTGGATTTAATTTATTTCGAGATTAATTGTATATTAATTAGGTATCATCTTAATTTTTGATTTCTTAATACAAATAACGTTTAATTAAACAATAAAAATTATTATTATTATTGTAATTAATTCTATAATTTCTATAAGTTGAAGTAGTTTTAATATGGATTTATGTAATCCTGTGTCTACGTGTGAAGCGTTTATTAATAACGATACCCTTGATTATACCTTTAGCGGTTCTTGACACATAGAACTTTTCTTGTGTACTTATATTTGATAATAAAACGAGTATAATATACCTACTAAAATAGATTAAAATACAACCGACGATTTTTTTTTTGGAAAGGGGTCACATAATTATTTAATAAAAATATCATTTGAAACGAGTTT
Source organism: Aphis gossypii (assembly GCF_020184175.1). Taxonomy (NCBI): domain Eukaryota; kingdom Metazoa; phylum Arthropoda; class Insecta; order Hemiptera; family Aphididae; genus Aphis; species Aphis gossypii. The sequence goes on from NC_065531.1 coordinate 29,208,001, forward strand.
TTTCTCTATCGTATAAAATATAATATTTTTAGTGCAAAATAAAGGTGACATTATCCATATTCGCAATCTGGTTAGACAACTATGTTTTTTTTTACGTTTTATTTATTTGCTTTTTCACATTCTTTAAGTAAATAAATAAATTATACAGTGAAATTAAAAGTCACCCGCAAGGCTGAATTATATATGTATTTAATAAATTGTGGTGGTTGTGGCTATTTTTCGTTGAGAAATCTTACTGATCTTGTCCATCGCGATAAAGTCTATGCATTAAGTATACATTTGTATACATATGTAGTAAATAATACCTTATAAAGAAAATGTCCGTCTCCCGGCGGTCCCTTAAAACGGTAGAAATCATAACGGGTCTTCGCATAAAAATGTTAACTCTACACAGCAGTGATGGCTTTTTAATATAAGATGACAATTTTCATGAATATATGCAGGATATATCGATGTATGTTATGTATTCTGTAGTCGGTATAATATATAGAATTATCACAAAATGGCTCTCGTATTACAGTAAATGTTTACTATTATGTAGGTAGGTAATAAGTACATAAATAAATAATAAAAAAATACGACGTCCCTACTATCTAATATCTATAGTATTATTATTATTATATTACTATTAATAGCAATCCATATAATTTTTAATTCTTATCTCTAGGATTTATAAAATATAAAGAATCATAATTTAGTATGATTTTTTATTTGTTATTCTTTCTCTAAATGTTTCTGACATTGTGGATGCCAAATGATAATAATTTCACTTTCCACACCGCAACGTTCCCGGAAGATTCAAAGACCATATCATTTGTAAGAATAAGAACATCCTGTTTACAAGTTAATTAATTTTTATTTACCCAAAAATACAATTTAAATCTAATCAAAACATTAAACAATATTATACCTGGATTATAATTACGACACATTGTATGATTTTATAAACTTTAAAACGTGTTTTCGTGCACATAAAACACTCGACCTGTAAGGCTGGATTCGATAGAACTTGTACGGCACCAATGATCAGTGGGTCGAGTATTTTTCTCGCAAGATTATATGTTTGAATTTGCGCAGACAATCCAGTGAGCACGACTGTAATAATTCAGTAGTTAATTATTATTATGTAATGGCATTCAATGATTACATTTGTTAAAGAAGGCAAAGATGCAAACAAAACAATAATAATGTTTTAGATAGGCAAGTACCTAAGTAAATTTTTGATCCGTGGTTTTGTGAAAATAATAACTACATTACAAAGAAAACGTCTTAAAACATTGATTTATTGTCATAAATCTTTAAAATATTTTCAATAAATCAAAAAACTTTTAATAAAAAATGACAAGAGAAATTGATATTAAACAGTTAATCTTACAGTCATCTTACAGTCTATCTTATTTTATTTATTATTGATATCTTATATGAGAGATTAGGTACTATGATAAAAAGCGTCATTTATATTCATATATACATATATATCTTTTGTAAGAAATTTGTTTCGGAATATTTGAAAACTATCGTTATGGTTAATTTTTATTAAATAATTTAAATCAAAGTTGGTATAGTGTAGGTATAGTTGAAATTTCTTTAAAATTCAATAATAGATAGGTACATATCTATAGATACCGCAGTACTTACCTGCTTATTACAAATTAAAATATTATTATTAATTATTATTATCAAAAAAGTTAGTTTATTATAATACATAATATATGGGTACATTATGAATGTTTTTATCGTTATTAAAAGCTCAATCAGATATTATACTGGTTTATTTTATTATATCTGTTCATGAAAATGATATAAGATAATTTAATTAGTGGTTAAAATACGTCCAAAATTTTGGGACAAAAATAATTACCTGAACAAAATTTGATAAATATTTAGGGCACAACTGTTATGTCTTCTTATACATAGTGTACTAATTTTTGTTATTAATTTTTTCATCGTTTACGACGATGTAATGGTATGATGGTCGAAAAATATGCATTTCTATGCTTTATTGTAAAATATTATAAAACGGATGAATATAATATTTAAAAATGTTTTAAAAATTAAAAATACAATATTTAAACAGCTTAAAAAAATGCAAAAAAAAAAGTTAATTTTATGTGTTTAATTATTATCATTGGCTATGGAAATAATTTTCTAAGCTCTGAAATATAACTAATAAAGTAATACCTAACTATATTATATTAGTAACTAGTAACTATCAATTTATTAAACAGGATATTGTTATTACTCCACTAATCCACTTATAATATTAAAGTAATGCTGTAAGTAAATGTGATTGCAATTTTTGATCAAATGTCACTTATTAGTAATATTTATATTAGTAATTGCAGATGATATATTTAGATTACAATATGTATCCCAATACTTGCTACACTTAAATTAAAACACGTGAACAGATAGATACACGTGTGCACGTATATCATGAGTGTCCAAAAAATATACTTGGCATACTATATCCCTGTTGTACCAATCATGTACCTGGGGGGTTCGGTACCTTAATTAAATAGGTACAATAATAATTAACACAAAAACGATATATGTGACCTTGTTCTGATGATATAATTGTGTCGTGAGTATACTATAATATCAAGAGAAATACAATCAGAAACTGATCAAGTAACTAAAAATCTGATATCAATTTAATTTTTTAGTGGTTCAAAACTCAAGTCACTTGTAAAATTTATTCTTAGAATTGATTTTTGTTTTCCATCTAATTTTACTGCATGGTTAGTTAGAAAATAAAAATGAAGTCGATTTGTAATTAAGCTTAACAAAAATAAAGCACTTGCATTTAAAGGTTTTGAAATATGATTATGTTTGTTTATAAATTTATAATCTTTTTTCAACAATAGTTAACATATTATACTTTATACGTTGTGTACTCATGTATCCAGATTCAAAATTTACGATTACAGAATTTCTTTCGTACCTATATCTCTAATTTTGATAGCATTTTTTTATGTCGGTAAAAACTCCGATGTATGAGTATATCTTATAATAGATACTCGAGTATAACGTCACATTTGATCGAAGAAAATGACTACAAAGAGGTGACGTATATAAAATACAAATGTTAATATCGCTGATTTTAATCATTTTATACTAGTCGGCAATATAAATAATGATAAAAAATTAAATTACTGTTTGCATTAATTAATGGTTATATTATTCCATCAATCACGTTTATTACTTAGTTATTTCTTATTTTACTTTACATGTATAATATATACATTGTAGATATTTAGTTACAAAATTTAGTCAAGGGATGCCTACTATACAGTATTAAATGTGTATTTGAACATTTTAAGTTGCACGCTTTTTTTTCAACAAATTATTATTATTATTATACATTAATAAGTTTTTCTTGTCGTGTTGAACAGCATATCAGCTGTTATTTCAATTATACTTAATTTTGTAAATATACCTACATTTAAATTATAAAAACTAATGGCTAAAATATTTTAATAATTTTTCCATATTTTAAAAAAAAAATTAAATCTTTCATTACACGTATTAACTTTGATCTTTATATTTTTTTGTATAATGGCCAAATAGTAGGTAATAGAAAAAAAACAGTGTTACGTATTACTGCGACGTGTGTCTTCATTACTTTCATAACCAACTCTTAAGTTAAGTTAATAATGCGGTTTCATTGGACGTATAATAAATATGTAAGAATTACTATGTGGAGAAAGTTTTTCTTTTAGATTTTATCATGTTGACTTAATCGAATACAAAATAATGCATTCAAGGACTAGTGTTGAAAATTAATAAAAAAAAAAACAAATGTTTTAGTCTTTTACCATAATTTGGAAAACTTCCGTCAACATTGTACAGTATTCAAAATAACAAAATATATTGCAAAAGAGAAAAATATCGAAATCACAACAATAAGGCCAAAATATAATAAAATAGTTACAATAACCGATGACAAAAATATTTTAATGGAACGTGTCTACACTTATCTTTGGCTATGCTCCAATTTGACAACTATATCGTTTTTCGTATGGTCACGATATCCATCTTCTACGATTCGCCTCGGGGTGCATTGACCAGAGGATCAAATGTATACATTATGCTTTAGATATATTTAAATACAAAATGTATTTACTAAAAAAAATTCAAGAGAAAATTGTTTTCACTGTAGAGTGATTTATTTTAACTTATCATTCATCTATTACTTATTATTATTACCTTCACATACTATGCTTATTAGTTATTAATTTACTTATTATAAATAAATTTCAAATGCAATTTTAACGATTTCTTAGTATAATCTGTTAAATAATATTATCTTCGTGTATTTATAAATATTAATTTTAAATTAAAAATATCATATTATATCTTACAGATTTTTATGATCTAGGGGGTGGGGGATTAAAAACATATTAACAGCAAATTATATTTTTTAGTTTAATTCTTACATTATATTAGGTATTATATTATACATATTTTTATTAATTATTGGTACCTATTATTAAATATTTTAAAAGGTTTTTTTTTATTTTCATTACAAAAATTTATATTTTAATAAACAAAATGTATCCTTGTTCAATATGCAAAATAATAAGTTATGAATGTAACAGAACTGGGAAATCTTCTTTCACAATAATATCTAATAATACAACTTGCATTTGTTATACATTAATACACTATATAATATGCAGTGTGTACAATACTAGAAATATTATTCGGATGCCTTTCACATTCTAAAAGAGCTCAAGGACCGTAATCACAATTCTACCGAAGATTCTATAGTTTACGAGTTATGATTGCTAATTTAGTTTGATAGAGATTGCTTGGAGCAAGTTCAATGTTTTTAAATTATTTTTAATATTATAAATACTAACAATTATATTGTTTCTGATATGTATTATTATACTATTATATATTATTCGTATTATAAAAAAAAATGTACAATTTTCAAATAATATTTTTAATGTATTTTGTTGAATGTTAAATTGTTGATACATAATATGAGTAAACTACATTTTTTTCCATTAGATAAGCATTCATAGGTTTCTGCAATAATTGAAAATATAATTTTAATACAAATATAATTAATCAAAGTATAATGTAGATAATTAATTATTTTAAATAATGTAATATTTAATTGTTGTAGGTACCTAAATAGGTTATTATTTTTCTATTTCTGTAAAAAATATTATGTTTATTTATTATGAGTATCAGGTTATGGTATTGCTTGTTTTTATTTATTAGTTTTAAATTATAAATTTATTATTAATAAGTTGTATGCCTATGTTTTATTAGGAATATAGTAGTGTGTGAATCCATTTACGGAGGCATATATAATATTATAATCTTTGTGATTTTTTTGATGTATATCAAAAATATATTTTCATATGGGTATATTTATTTTATTATAATATGTATTATCGATTTAAGTGATATCGTAACGAATAGGTTTATAATGATTTTCTTATGCTATAATATTAAGCAATAAACAGTAATCTATGCAATTAATCATAGTAATTAGTTTGTTTTTCTTGTTTTTTTTTTTTGCAAAATTATTGCTCTATTACCTTATTAACACACCCATGATTATGTTTGTATCGTATTCATTTGAACTTTAATAGGATAATAAATAAATTATTAAGAGAATGTTTTTTTTTCTAATTTTTAGTAACTCGTTAAATAAAACCCCTCAGCGTTGAGGAAAATTTAAATAAAATAAAACAACAATAATGAGTACCATACTACCATTTACCATTATTATCAAAAACGTTAAGAAGATAATCGATGTTATATAAATATTATATTTATTTTATTCATAATAATATAATATATACAATATATACCACGCACAACACATAATATTTGCAGACGAACCACGGTCACTGACCGGCGTAAATAAACTCCTAACCTAACCTGTACCGACTCGGGCATTTGGGTTAGAGTTTCGATAATAGTTGGGGCCGTGTCGTTCCAGTGACAACCGGTTCCTTGCATAATATTATTATTCACGTCTTTCCTTAATGAGTAAATCGTTTAGGTTTCTGAACGCGTTCTTCCCACTCGTTGCTGTACGTACTCTCTGTCGAACAGGGTTTTCGAACATGATAAATATGACTATATGAGTATCGATATTTCTTGGCGTAAAACCTACAGAAAATGAAATTATATTCTGACAATAGACTGATATTTTTCTCCATAAAACACTATCGGTATAACGACGAGCGCTTAAATAAAGATTGGGTGCTGCGATGGCAATGACTGTACATATTCTAGCTTAATACTCGAAATATTATACGTTTCGTCTATAATCATTTATTCTGTTTCTGATACCGTTATTGTAGTGGGTTAGGTTAGCATAATACCTCGGCATCGCATATGGAATAACTCTAAAATTATTTTCAAATCAGTGGATGTGTGAGATTTTTCAACGGTAATTCGGTAACGGATAACTGCTGTTAAACACTTAAATGTTAAAAGTCCTTCTTTTATATGTAGACGCATATCAGCATATAGACTGAGTATTCTCAGCGATTGGGGTTCTCGGTGACACTTATTATATTTTCTATAACCAGAATGATATTTCAGACATGATAGAAATGAAACGATTCATGATGCATAACACCCACTACCCTATTCGAATATCAGTAGTTGGTGTGCTAACTATAAAAAAATGACAGTGGTGGTCGAAACGAGAACACTATTATTATCATACATAGTTGTACCTCCTGGCGCCCCTTATTGTAATTAGGATAATATTGTCTATGGACGGGTTTCGGTGTGAAATTTATTGTGACGGCAATGTGTATATATTATACATACTTATATGTACAATGTATACGTATGTCGTATTTGTAGTATTATGTTTGAGGTGCTATGTTTTTTTTCTTCTTTATATATAAAAATGGAGGTCATGGCTACGGTTCTTGCCGTGAGAAGAAGGAATACAGTAATATAAAATACATATAATAATAAAAAAATGAAATTCGGGACGGCAGACATCGAGCATAGAATCCTCCATAACACGTCAAATCATTATTAGGTGCCGGTGTAAGCCCGCGGCTTAAGTTTAATCATTTTAACATTTAATCTGTTAGCGGACGAAACTTCTTCTATCTGTTTGTGTGTGTGTAAATGTTTGCGCTTATTTTTAACGATATTGCACGTGTATTTTTTGGTATAGTTAATCGGGTCGTCGTCAGTGAGTCTGACATATTTATTTGTATGTTTTACGATTATTATCATTGTATGAACCGCGGCCGAAAATTATAAAGTAAAAGGGTTTATTATACGCGCGGGTTGAAGTAAGACGTGTTCCGCGTGTCACGGTTTGTACGTCAATTAAAAATTAACGCTTTCAAAACATTTCCGAATGGCCGGTAGAGCCGTGGTATTCAGCTTAAGGTACCTATATTATATATTATACCGGTGTGTGTGTAATAACCGTGAATCCACGATTACTGTTGCGTATATGCGGTACATATGGTATTCGTACAAACATGGCAAAACGTTTACAAACTGTAAAGGTTATGTCATGTAATGGTTTTCATTCTTCTTCAAATTTTCACACAAATCTTGTTGACTAAGTAAAACAAACAAATTAAAAATTGCATAGTTTAAACGCCTTTTAATTAATCGTATACCCAGTCGTATGTTATACATTGGAACTTGACATTTTAAATATTTTGTTGAACTTATTACCTTAAATATTTGTGTTGAAATTATAGGCATTGCTTATGAATCTATCATTAAAGTACATAAAATAATTGATTAATAGATGCCTTAAGGGTTGTTAAAGTGTGTTAATTTAATATTTACATGTCATTACTTAATTATTTACACAATATTAGGAAAATTATTTTTGTAGTATTTCTCGACTACAGGTAAGTAATTTGTCGACTTACGTTGCTTCTATTATCTATGCATACGTTTTGAATTAACGTGATTTAATATATGTGCTAATTGGCTTAAAATAACCCGCGGTATCGATATTGCACTGGTGCATTACGATATTATATTATTATTGTAGACACGACGTGTTTTATTTTGTTGGATGACCGATGTGGTCTATCTATGGTCGAGGTATCATTGGGTTGCCCCCACACACTTTAGGTCAGAGTTCGTGATTGTTGATACACATTTTAAAACTACTGTTCGTTTTTTCATTCATTTTAATCATATAGACTCTTAAACAACGATCAAAATATTATTTACAGGTAAATATAAAACGATTTTTAAATGTTTTCAATGGGAAACCCATGCTATGTAATATTTTGGGTGACGGGTCGATGAGGACTGCGAATAAAATAATGATAAGTACGCAAGGTGACCGAAATGTTTCTATTATGGTGTGCTGTTCACTATGACTTGTGTACTGCTATAGCCTACAAGCTACATGTACCTATGAACACGTCTTTTTTTTGTAATTTATTTTTGTCGTTGTAAACACTAACCTTGACACCATTCGCAGGTTTTGTTTCTTTGACTAAACCATATAATATAACGGTCTGTAAAGTATAAACTTCCTAAGTTCCAATCCCTGATACACCACTGCTCTGTATTCAGAAGAGTACAATAAAATAAAAAGTGTTTGGGTTAGGTTGAAAATAATTAAAAAAAAATCAAATTTCGAGATTTTTTGGGGTTTTAATTTTCAACTTACTTACCTATTTAATAACAAAATATACATTTTGAATTATTGTTTTTTATTTTTAAATTATTCCATTTTGTTTCATGTTTTGATGCTCTTACAAACAGACACACTTGATGGTTTTCAATACACACAATATAATTTAGCCGTATTTATACATGGTTGGTTTTGCATAGTTAAAAAAAATTAATTTTAAGTAACGATGTTCTATAATGGAGTTGCACGGTCTGTAAAGTAAATAAAATTGAAAACGCTGTTATGAGTGTAACGTGCTATATTTTTTTTACTATGTATATCGTCTTACTGTCAGTTTTACTCCTTCTTTATCAATTATCATTGTTGTATCTATTGTTTTTTAATTCATTATTTTTCTGATACTTCAATTTTTCATGTATGCTGGCTAACATATAATTAATACATAATTTATAATATAAATTCTGTGAGTATTTACTTGGTTTGTAAAAAAAGTTAAAAGTAACCCAATGTAATCAAAATACAGATATGAATGTGCTATTCATACAATTATTGTTTAACGTTAGATTCCTCTTCTCTCTGTGTAATTTTAAATAATTACCCGCAGGTTTTCAATTTGTAGTACATTTTATTGATAATTAAACAACCTTCAAACAGCCTTATGTATATATTGTAATTTATTTTTGATTTGCAAGTCATTTTAATAAACGATAGAAATACGATCGTTATTAAAAATGTCTTTCTTTTTATGTATAATTCATAATATTAAACAATAATCTTACTTAAAGAAACATTTGTAAAAAAACTTTATTTTACATATTATATGAAAAAGGTAATATTTGAACTTTTAAATTACCTAGCTAGGTATCTTAATAATAATTATGTTAATTTTCTGAAGCATAATTATATCTATTTGATATTAAATATTGACAACATTTAAATTTAATCTATTATTTATATGATAATATAACATTGTACGTTCCCATGTTTTACGTGTAATACATTTATGGTAATCAGTGCAATTGTCACTTTTCGTAAATTTTATCCTTTAATAATGTAAATAAAGAATTGTTTCATCCAAAAACTGTAATTTACCTTCCGATATTAAACTCAAATTAGATAAAAATCATAGTTATGACTTATGAGCATTGTATAATAGTGAAAAAAATAGGTTTAGAGTACCAAATGTACAAGAAACATGTCGTAATCGTTGAAGTTTATAAATATTCAATGATTTTTGTTCGAGTAAATATTGATGTAAGATATGATGTTATATTTTTTTATTGTATACAGGTCACCACCTTTTGAATAATTTGTTCATAAATAACTAAAACATTTGAGATAATTACATTATATCTCTTAAAATTGTTTTTATACATATTTTACACTTAATTGCTATATTGGTAGTAGTAGTTAACGACTGGATTGTAGTTTGATTCTCTAATGACCTTAATAACATTTTTACTATAAGAAAAACAACTAATTTCGACGTGTGTTTGATTTTTGTTTTACAGCTTTATAGATCTAATGCTTGTGTCATAATGAAGCACGAAAGTCAGCACCCAGAGCTCATTTCAAACGGAAAAGGAAAGCCTTTCAAAAAAAGCATCAGTTTAAGTGCCCTGGGTCTGGGAAAGCTGTGGCGAAGGCGATCTGTGACCATAACCGAGTACGATCCATGTTACAAGGTCGTCTATCTGGGTAACGTCCTCACTGGCATAGCCAAAGGTATGTACGAGTACTTTAATATATTATAATAATTATTAGTATTTTTAAACAATTTCGGGTATACAATTTTGCCTTAACTGGATACTGGATATCTACGTCATTTGACTATGCTGTATAAATTATGACTCCCACGTTCTGTGTTTGTATAGCTATTAGAACTTGTTTGACTATAGGTTAGATGAATTGTAAACTCGTATCGAAAGCCCGAGGCGTATTCGTTAATACGTCATGTTTCAATTCTGAGCCAAATATAAAAACCTAAATTGTATAGGCTTACACAGTTACACGTATACTTATTTTAATTAATATCAATTTTTTTTTATTATTTATCCTATAGTATTTATTTAATACTTAATTGTACAAACCAACCTCGTCTTTGCTGGTTTATATAAAAAAAAGTCGTGTCATTACTAACAGATAACAATTAATCATATTAAAACGATCGGTGTTGTCAATGTCGATAAAAAAAAGAAAAAACATTTTTTTGTATTAAACATAGGATTTAAATTTTAAATTATTGAATGCACAATAATTTTGTATTTAATTACATATACTTACGTATTTTTCACTTATAAATTATAATTCATATAATTTTTTATTTATTTGTGTAAACGTATAAACAATATTTAGAAGTATTAATTAGTAATTAATTTTGTTGCTATAAAGATAAAGATGTAAGTTCAAATCGTCAGTTTTTATTTTCATTTTAGTTTATATGATTCTTTTCAACGTATATTGCACATCTACACCATTTTAAAAGTGTTATTCATTCTCGTCACCTTATCGTGGAGAAAATATATGTACATATATATATATATATATATATATATATACAGACGGATGCATACACGTAGATTTGTTACAGTTACAGACCCACTAACCATCTCTCTCTCACTTAGTTCTTAGCCGAAAATACGCTCATCAACCGTTCGAAAATATATCTTCTAATGCATTCTATTGTGGAAATTTGCTATATTGTTCAAAACGACATTATAGTATTATATGTATGCGATTATTTTATATTATGTATAATGTATATGTAATATAATATAATGTATTAAATATTTCCGCGTGAACGTCGCCGTGATGTTGTTAGATTGAAGCTCCACCCACCCCCGTGTGACCGTGCAAAATAATAATAATAGTATTAATAACTATAATAATCGTTTACCGTGTCTAATCTTGTAGTCTAGTTGCTTCTTTTCCGTCCTGCCGCCTCGGCATTTCTTGCAATCGACTAATTTGTTCCGATCATCTGACATCTCCGCGGCAATGTCGCCGATACTCCGGTAACGTGTACTGAAGCACGAGTTTACAAATAACCGTGTAATTACGGATTACCTTGCCTTCTGTCGGACACCGAGTATACATATTTTTTTCACTTACATAATATTATAAATTTATTATTTCACTGTAGTATTTTCATTTTACTTCTAGTAAGTGAAGATGCGGTAAAAGTTTGTTAATGTTTTAGTTTCTATAAAGACAAAAACAATATCTAATAACCTAGTTATTATATTACATAAATAAAATAATTATATATGTTATGTTTTGATACTCACTCCTCTGACAACTTTTGGTCTTAAATTATATCACATTAACTATCGATAAAAATATATTTTCCCTTTATTTTTGTTACAAAATAACCTATGATAAATAATATTTTTGAGTCTTGTTATCATTTTTGTTTTACTGGTGTTTGAAAATCGTACTCTTTTTTAAATGATAAATATAAATATTTAATTACAATTTTTAGTGCATATTTTTGTTGTATTTTGTATACTAGCATTATATATTATGCGTGTCATAAAACCAAATCAAATAAAATATATTAGTAACAGTTCGTAAACTACATATCTTCATTGATTTTATGAGTCTTTTTGGTGCTCGATCGTAGGTATTTTATTGAATTACAATATCACCAAATAGTGTTTCATTTATAATGCCGTAAACTGGCGTGTATAAAGGTTGTACTTATTTAGATTTAACCATTTCCGTTATGCTGTAGTCTGTATCAATCATGTCAGAAATTCGTCTAAATCCATTGGGTTATAATGAGATACTCTACTGTAAGCAGTAAACATTATAATGTCTGTATTGGTTCATTATGAAATAAATCACTGTATAAAAATGTATATTATTTACAATAATATAATTTGTATGGAGTTGTGACTTGCGATTATTAAATTATTAAAACTATAGTATATAATTGAAGTTGTTACTTAAAAAAAAAAATTTAACAATAGGTGACATATCTTGACACTTGATTTAAATAATAATTATAGAAAGAAAATATTTATTTTTAAAAATTATGAGTGAATAAAGTGGAATAAAAATTTACTGTAGAAATAAAATTATAATTATAAATTTTATGACAATTATAAATTGTGATAAAATCGTTTTAAAAGTTGATTACATCTTCCAAACAGTTATCAAGATTATATTAACGTACGTTAGAGGTTTTGTTGTTTTTATTGGTTGGGTAATTATAAAAATATTTAAAGACGTAAAAAATATAATCCTTTTATACAACAATTATAGAATATTTTTCTCTGTAAAAGGATTTAATATTTAATATAGGTATATAGATATATAAAATAAGTATGTATAATGTATATTATTGTATACTGATAAAAAAAAAGCTAGCTGCAGTCATCTCATTTTGATGGTATAACTTTAATCATTTTTAAAGTATAAAAGGGAACTAAATTATATTTATCTAAATATTCTAAATACACTATAAAGTTGTATAAAACTTAATTTAAAGATATTTTTATTAATACAGCGATACACAGAAGTCTGGTCATTAAAAATAAAAATTGTCGTGCACATTATAGTTTTCTTTTTAAATATTATAATATTATACCATGAGTAATAAATATATTATAAAAATTTATTTTAGTTAAAATTAGATATTATTATTATTATTTATGTTTTCTTATTTATTTTATACGATTAAGCTCTCTATTTTCGTAGTTGTTAACATTTCAATTTTTATAATATAATTACGTGTATTATTTTATTCCAAAGAGAAATATACGCAGACACGTTAACGACTTAAGATTGGCACTGTTTGCACACTTGATATGTTTAATTCTAAAGGGTTCTAAAGTAATTATTAATAAGTGCAACACTCGCCGTGGTCAACGCCTGTTGCGTTTTAAAAGTGTTTCTCTGGCGGTAAAACAAAAAAAAATGACCTCGACGGCTCGACAACATTTGTTTGTAAAAAGACATTGTCTGGACAATTTTAATAATGACAATTAATTTTGAGTTCTTCGTTTCTTTGTGTTCATTTTTATATCTATCACGATAAATTGTTTTTACTATTTTTATATAATTTTAAATAAATACTGTATTAGACAATTTTAATACATCTATTATTTTCAATAAACATTTATATTATTACCTAATATAATTTAAACGAATAAACATTTTTAAATAAAATAGAGTAGTATGTTTTATATTGTAGTTTATGATATTTTTTCACTGATGAAAAATACTAGTCACTGTTAATTTCAATATTTTGAAATTTAAATCAAACTACAGATATTCTGTTGTGCTTACTTTTTCAGTTAGTTTTTTTCATTGGATTAATATTGTTGTAAGCAATTACCTTAGTAAGTTAAATTCATGGAATAATTTTTCATTATATTAATATATGCATTTGTAAATCAAAAATAATTATTACGTAACACATGCGGGTATAACGTCCTCATAATTTTATTCATTTTTTATTCATTTTTGTAAACTGATTTATCTTCTAGCATAAGTAAAATACTATAACAATTACATTTGAGCACAATTTTTGTATGTTTTACACACACCTATTATAATATAAATGGAGTTTTAGAGTATAATATAGATTATAGAGTGTAAGTATATAGAGGATGAAAATTAATTTAAGGTAATTCCTACTCAATTATATTTTTTATAAATGGCTAAGTATAATTGGTTTTATTAATAATACATAATATATTAAATGTCGTTATAACAAATGCTAAAAAAAAAATAATTGTTTTATGTTATATAAACACATTACAGATACTATATATAGGTTAGGTTAGGTTAGGTACTTTATGCATAATAATACGACTTATATATCCTTGATTTTGATTTCGACCGTAATCGACATTCTCTTAGTTTAAGTCGTTCTCAACAGTACATTTAGGTATAGTAGGTACTTTAGAATAGAAGTACATATACCTATACCAGCACTACTCACCCATCCGAGCCATAAATGGTGTCTACTGTTGTGCACCTATATTTCGGTCTATTAATGTTACATTATTATTTACTGTGTATAAAATTTCCCTGTTTGCCCTCATTGCACGATTACCAGGGATAAAATAATAATTACTGTATTGATCTCTTCTCCTTAATGATAATCAATTGTTTTCAGAGTGGTAGTATTTGTATTGATAATCGAGGAACGGTGAAGATTGGTGGTAGCGTAGTTTTTTTATTGTATGTATTATTCTAGTTGTCGAAGGTCAGTTGGTCGGCTTGTTTCTCCCGTAGGAATGTTTACGATACAAATAATAATAATAACAACACTATAATACGTACGTGTATCCGTTGTTGATGGACTGTGTTATATACTACAGTCAGTGTACACCTCCATCGCCATAAAAGTAATTCGTACTTTCTTGTACCTTTAGTTGTATGTATGATATGGGTAGTTATTGCTACTAGTAGTTATTCGAGTGATAAAAAGTCGGGGACATACTACAATAATTGCATAGTTGCCTAGGCAGTGTATCGCGCGACGCTTCATACCCGGTAACACGTGCGCGCGCCCTGACGGACAGTCGACGACGACAACAATGCATTCGTTGATTAATATAAATAATAATAACAAAAAAAAAACATAATAAAAATAATAATATAATAATATTATGAAAGAATGTCGGGCTGTAGTCGTTGATGATGCCGCCAATATTGCTTTTGTTATCACTCCCGAGGCCCTCATTGTTCCGGACACTGCACGGTACTCTCTTCCCAGTTTTCGATTTCTAATAAAGGACAACTTCCACTACCACTACTAATACTACTTACACTGCTGCTGGTACTCCTACTGCTAAAAAATATATATTTTGTAGTTGTAGTACTAGCATGACTTTACTACGCTAGGTTATTCGTTTTGTGTTGCATCGTAAAATAAAAACGAGCGTGCGCGAGCGAACACCGACCGTAGCTCTTCAGGAATGTGTGACGAGTAGAGCAATTGGTTCCCAAAACATTTTTTTAAGCCTAGAAAAATAAGAAAATAAACTGTACCTACATGTAATATATATATATAGTATACAATATACATACAAGAAGTTACAGTGGTTTTTGAGTGCAATAACGATGGCGAACATAAGGCATTGACTATTATTTATAGTATTTGCATGTATTATTATGAAATAGCGGTAGTGCATAAAAGAAGTAAAAAAAAATATAAATAAAATAAAATAAATCGTTACGTTTTTCATATTATAGAGAAAAAAGAATAAACCGTTGGATTTCGCATGACCAATAAATGTTTATATTTCCAAAAAAATGCTTCCTGTACGCGGGTTTCGTAATAAACATGCTTGTTTTTTTTTATTGAGATCGTCTGTAAAATAATATCTATTCTGATGGTAAGAATGCATCATTATTATTGCCTCCCTAGAACGTTAATATCAGCATCGGAGATAAATTTAACCCAGAAAAAAATATTATGTTTTAATTTTCGTTTAAAGCTTTTCGTGACTTCAGAACAATAATCTTTTATTTAAAGTTTACTTAACCTATAGTGATAGTTACAGTTCTAAAATGTTTCAAAAAATATACAATGTCACAATAAAAATGTTAATTTCCAATAAAAATATTTTAAGTTATATACAACTGGTTGTGTTTCGTTTCTCAGAACAATAATATTGAAATAGCAGTGTACTACGTATGCAATGATTTATTGTTTTTTTTTTTTTTTTTTTGACATAATATGTAATTGAACTTTTGTATTTGTGCGTTTTAGTTTTTCATCAATTCGTATCATATATATTTTTCTAAAAAAAATTAACGATGACTTTAAAAATATACAAATGATTAATATTTCTGAATAATAAATAATTGTTTTAATAATTATATATAAAAAAAAAACAATTTATTGTACTCATTAAAATAATTACAAAACTTAAAAACCTTGAGATCAAATTTTTTTACTCAAAGCCAATGTCAACAGTTGAAAAGAATTGTTAAAATACTTACTAGTTGGATTAAAATAATGTCTATAATTATTTCTTCTAATATTATTTTTCATTGCTGTGCGAATATGCTTTTATTTTGAAATTTAATTTTTTTTATATTTAATTAAAAAGTAATTTTTAATATTTTAATATTGCTACTTACCATACAATAAATATTAAACTATTTAGTATATTTTGTAAACTCATATTGGTTTGAACTATTATTGATTGTTTTGTTTTTTATTCTGATATAGGTATATGCTGTCATATTAAGAACGCGGCTAACCACATATTTTTTATTATGTTTGTATATTTTAATATAATATATTTTACTACCGTATCCCTGAATTTCTGCGTAGAAAAAAAAATTATCAATTAGATATTAAATTCATCTAAATTTAGTATTTATTAGATTACATTTTATGTGGTTTTTCCTAAATTGATATTTAGCTATTTCCATTGATTTGGCCTTCTACTTATAAAAAATAATTTATTTAACTGTTATTAAACCGTCATTAAATTGGATAATATGTTATTACTGCCTTACATATTTTCAAGTTCAAAAAGTTCTATTCGTTCAATAACATTTAAGTATGCATTCATAAAAACTTAGTACATCATAGGTGCATAACCGCAAAATATTATTTTCTTATATTGCAGTCGACATATTAGAAAAAAAATTAAAACATTTCTATTTGCTTGGATTTGTGATTAAAACACTCGAAAGATAAGAATTTATTTTAAATTACAATCGAGTTAATCGAATAAAGCTATAAAACAATTAAGATAACACTGTTAATTGAAGACCTACTCCAACTCTTATTGTGTTACATTATCTCCTTAAAAACCAAAATACATTGATACTACTTATAGTTATAAGTGATTAACAGTGTACAATTTGTTTAACGAAATAATACGAGTACCTATACTGAGACAAATATGTGTTTTTAGTTGCGTTTAGATTTGCAGAATCTCAAATATTATAATTGCATTAAGTAACTTGACGCATTATTATTTTTATCGCTTCAATCTATGAAAACAAAAACATCGTAGTATACGTCATTGTATCATTCTATGTACGTTTTTAAAATACTTTGAATAATCGTTATTATATTATATTAAGTAGTCTTATATAATGTGATATCAATATTATGTATACTTAAGTGAAATATTCTAATATACTTGATTAGTTTTGATCACGTGATAGGTATATTCGTACTACCCACCTACTAATTAATTTATCGTTGCTCCTGTTTAAACGTTAATTATAATCATTAAATAAACATTTTATCAAACAATACCTACATAGTCCGAAATATTAAATTGTCTTATGGATCGGTAATTTATGATTATTGGTCGACGCAATTATTAATATTGCCCCTTATTGTATATATTTTATTTTATATACCTTGTATACGGTAGTCGATCCTAATAGATGATTTAAGTAATTGCATAAATAATAACGTGGGTGAATATTTTATGATGTGATATATATCTATAGAGCAAGAGATCTAAATTAGTCGCTTAAATTATTTGTCATAAATAGGGGCATGACCTCTTGCGGAATTGAATTTGAGTTTTCCAGTTCTAACGCTGCATTTTATTCGTCATTAATTAATTTTGTACCTCTTTAATGAAATTGTTAACATCGTATAATATGGGGTGACAATCATTTTTTGAACGTACCGGATGTCGTTATTTATGAGTATAGTTATAAATTGTTATCAGGCTATACTGTGTAACATTGTAGCAGTGCAGAGAATGATAATATCGCATGTGCGGTGAAAATACTTAATGAATATATCTTTATCATTTACAATTACGTTTAGTATTTAACCAGTGATTTGATGTCGAATGTAGTTGCAAATAATATACTTAGTTTTATCTTCATATTTGTGACGTACGAGTGGTGATCAATATGTAGGTATGGTATCAAGTAAACTGATTTTCGAAAGACTTAGGCGTTAGATCATAGGTTTAATGATTTACCACTTTGAAGCAGGTATCTACGTCTATGTAACCCTCTCGACCTTCGATTATTCCAACACCGGATTCACACATTTCTCTGTAATTCCTTTCTCTTGATCCAATGTAATATCGATTGACGATAACTACGCACCAAAGTGCACATTTGTTTTTTTCTGAAAATGATGATCGACTCATTAATCATTTTACGTCACGACACTTGACACAGTAGAAGGATTATTTTTGATTCTTTAAATCAGTGTTGACGTACAAACTAACGTCATTGTTTTGTTACATAAAGTATTAAAGTTGTGTATCGAAGATTAACCGTTCGTTATTTATACGTATGGCTCATAATCGTGTGGCACTTGTGAATTAATTTTATCATCTTCTCTCTTTCTCGTATTTCAATATTTGTATGGAAAAATGTTTAATAATAATACGCAACTAGTATTAAAATATATAGGCGCATTAATTATTGGAATTGTTGTGAAGTATATAATGTAAAATATGTTGTGTTCCGAAAATATTTGCATACCCGTTCACCTAAAACGATATTCATCGTACACACGGTCGGTGTCAACTTTATATAGGTATATAATATAATTCTATACAGGCGGGATTAGCATTTGCCAAATATGGGCCACGAGTCTGTTACACTTTATCTGTTACAGAGACCACCTCCAATAACTGAACTTTGCAGTAAACATTTAATTGGTCGTTAGGTGATTTAGGTCAACATAGTCAACTAGTGCACCGCGATTCCAGACTTCCAACGAAACTTCCATCTCTTTTATTAATATTATTTTAACAATGTAATATTATGCGACTACCGATCGTCTTTTTCTTATACAACAAAATAATTATTACATATACTATGCATATACTTAGCATGATATATTATGGGTCGATAAATATTATTTCTGCAGGATTCATTGTAGCTTGTAGGACTTGTAGCTTGTACACATTCACCTTGTCATAATATTATGTTGCAGTTTATCCTCCATGTTTACACTATATTACTTATAAATCCCAACTGCGACAATAATATCGTTACGAAAATCTGTAATAGATAAGTAGATACGTGTTTTCTGAGGTGTTTAACTAAATGCATGTACGTATGCAACAACACAATTATATATTTACCAACACTTGTATATCACTATTTAGTGTGCAGTGCAACTTAAATTTACACTTCATTAAATGTATTCAACGTAGGTATTATTATAATATGATGTTTTCAATCATATGTAAATAATTATTTATATTCTTCATCATACTCTATGGTACGTACCTATACTAACTGTTCAGAAATGACTTGCATTTAAACAAAATTTTACTATCGTAATAATTTTCGAAAGTAATGAACATCTATAATTGGCGATTCGCAGATTCTAAGTTACAGCCAAACCTGTAATTATTATCACACGTATGTTGTGTAATGTACGAAGCGAATAGATAAATATCTATAATTTTAAATAAAATTAATAAAAGTTATACAATAGTTACCTATACAATTAACTATAAAAAATACTTATAAATAGTCCGTTAATATAAACTTATAATATTACCTTAAATTCAGGCTATTATAATTATACCATTGGTATACATATAAATGGTTTTAACAGTAGTTTATTACGAAATAAAACCTAGTACATTACTATTAAGTTCAGTAAAAATACTCGTGGTAAAATAATTATTATACAATCAATAAAAACAATAATAAAACGTATCGTTCTAGAACATTAATTGCTGTAGATGACTGGTTAACTGAAAATGTATTATTATACAAGCGTTGTATTCGTAGTCGATCGACAGAAAAACAAAAATTATAAAAAAGGATTTTTTTTCAAAATTAAGGAGTGTTTTGAAATATGTTTGGTGATAGGTATGCGGTATTTCTATGTGTGGAAAATCTGATACAGTGTAAAATTATTATTTTAAAACACAATGTTTAGGCAGCTATTCTCGTACTCCAGTGTTTAAAACAGGAATAACCAATGCTTTAGCCTACACTGAAAATAGAGTATAGAAAAAGTAAAAAAATTAATTCGAATGTCGTAAATAGAACTAGTGCGCGATGTCGTGTGTTAGTGCGGTACTGCGGTGTATGTACATACGATTCATAATAATATCTTAACATTATACGCAAATTTTAAAACATTTTTAAATGTTAGCGTTTACGGTTATAGCTGGTTAATCTTCGCAAAGTCATGTGTTTTTAAACTAATTCTCTACACCATTGAATAGATTATATACTTTAATACGGCGCATATCTCCGTATATTGTAATAGCATGTACCTATACTGTATAGTGTATATTATATGGTCATCATAGCTGACGTTTTAACGGTCGAAATATTAATTAGGCACCGCTATTAAAATACACATCGTACGCACAACGCGCTCCATATACTCATTGGCACGGAACGGTTGGGCTATCCTATAAAACGTCATCCTATTATAGTTATTCGCATATATTATTATTGAAAAACGAAACTATATTTATTTTTCTGCAATAGGTATACAGGGACAATATAATTATAAAATATATTATGATAATATGATATGTATAGGTATAATCTGTGATACCTATATAGCTGGATTCGATTTATAGAAATGTATTCGATTTAAGTATAAAACAGCTCGTTAAAGTTCTGTTCGATCATTACTATTTTCCACAATGACATCGGTGTGCGAAAGTGTACATTATTATAGTCAAACGACGAGATCAAGGTCGTCCACTTTAATGGTTTAGACTGTACGGGGGCCGTTTAACCGTGTAAGGTAACTTGAATGTCGTGCGAAACCGGTTCACTTGGACGAGACGCTGCAGCAAAGATAAAAAAAAAACCTCTGTATGTAAACAATGTTGTTTAGGGGTGGAAAAATAGTAGATAATTCATATTATGTATATTGTACATGGTTCGTTGTACATAGATATTCAAGCCGATACGCACAATATTGTGATATACTTTTAACGTGATTAAAGTAAATTTGTATCCGCAAGGGGGTTGATAGCATGCAGTTGTCACGTCTAAAAATAAAATCAAGTATTACGCAAACAAAAATATTTTAATTATTTAATAGATATTCGAACCCTATATCAATGAGTATTCAAAAAAATATACCTACTCATTGTAAAAGAAAAGAAATCGAAAGAGTTCATAGAATTTATTTTGACTTGTAAGTGTTTAGAGGTAATTTGAAAGTATAACGTCTGTGTTCATAGTATTACATTTTACCTAACTACCTATTATTGGATTATATTATTTATATTTTTGATATTTATATTTACATAAGACATAATTCAGTCAGAATTATTAAAAATATACTTACGGCTGGCTCGTATCGTTGAACGGGATTTAGGTCACACTGCGACGATATGCGCACAAGTTCTTTAATGATAAGTGGTTTTAAAGCCCAGTCGATGGGTATAATATAATAACAAATAAATAATAACTATACATCTAACTATATAAAAGAATAATGTAGGTAAAAATTGTGTTTTTCCTACTTATTATTATTATTTATTATTCAAAATTTCGTCATAAGGCCTAACACAGAATACGTTACACCGGAAAACCACTGTACCGTGTATCCTCGTTTAACATACACGTTCATCTATCATTAGGCCAGCAGTGTTCCGATACACTCAACTGGAACAGTTTTACTATTGCGTTTTATATACATACGAGTATACGTGTACATTCGTTATTTACCATTGCTTAATGGTTTCAGGCCAACTTCACTGAGTATAATTTTATTCTTCTCCATCCCTCAGCTAATAAATATTTTTTTTCTGTTCATAACCTTATAGTCTTAGACGATCGGATTCTGAAATCGTCTGCTCTTTGTTAATATTGTCGCGTGTCACTGCAATAATCGACTGTTTACATGTTTCTATACAAGGCGTTCTACAAAGAATGGTCACTTACATTTTCAATCGAAAGATCATGGAAGTTTTTTCAGGTTTTATTTATGTCTCGGATGTTTATATAAATCTTAACAAATGGTTCTAGAAACAACTGATAAGTTAAAATCGAATTATCAGTCATCATTTTGTTTTCATTCTACAACAGTTACTTTCAACAACAACAATAATATCTACTGTAGTACTGTCTCATTAAATAATATACTAGAAATAATTTTCCAAGTTTTGAATAGTTTTTTTGATGTTGTTCGTATGGAAGAATAGCTCCAACTGAGGGTGATTAATATAATAAAATTATTCAAAGTTTCTTTAAAATCATAATAATTATTATTTATTTTATATTATCAATTCATACTTTTTGTATAGGAAGATTTTAGTTTTATAAGTATAGTTGTATAAAATCAATTATTATTATATTCACCTATAGAGATACATAGAACATTTGTAAGAGTACCCTTTAACATATTATGCTAAATTTGTATTTAAAATTAGTTTATTTTTTAAGGATGTTCTATATTTATAAGTTATCGTCGGTGGTAAGCACACAAAATACAAATAATAATAATGTTGATCGGATGAAGTATACAGTTTTGTGTATTTTCTAATCTTGCACATCGACTTAAATATCAAAATTATCCAACTTAGGAATACAGTTCTTTGATGCGTTTGGAAAACGTTTATCATCGTAATTCTGATCTAAATCGTAGTACATAATGACGAAGTACACTGGCAATGGTAATGTTGAATCAATCGAAACCGCAGTAGTATACGGTTTGGTTTAATATATTATAATAGGTACACAAGACTAGGTATAGTTCATTTTTTTTTTCGTAAAATAAAAAAAAAAAATCTTAATTGCCCGCATTGTATCCCAGTCCATTTTTCTTCGTCGGCACCCGATGCCCAGCTGTGATGGCCTGGTCGATTTTTTTTCGTATTCTACGCATTCATTTTTGTTTCGTATATTATTCCTTCTTCACCGCACGTCATTATAATATTATGTTGCTGCAGTCACGAACCGGTTTCGGAAATGATGCTGCCTTACAAAGTTCCGGGTCTCCCTCGCCTGGAGAAGAGTAACATGGAAACATACAATAACATAATATACGTATTCGGTGTGAACGACGCCGAAGTATGCGGTCTGCCGTAAGCGGATCCCGATTAGGATGGACCATAAATATGGAGTTCATTTTGTTACGTAAAGATCTCTTATAATATCGGTATTATATATTATTATAATAGATGAATAGTATTATAGAACTAAAAAAAAAATACATTTCAAAAGTTTTCATCTTAAGACCGAATCAATAGCGTTATTCTCATTGTGAATTCCAAATAACAAAAATAATAATTTCACTAAATAATATCCACTTTCTGACATTCTTAATATATCTATAATATATAAAAGTTAAATACCTTGATGTGTGTTGTACCTATCGCGAGACTATGGGGTTATTATTATGATTTTAATTTATTTAATATGCACATTGGACATATTAGACGGATTTGTAAATCAATATTGTATTAATTATTCATTATTGGTGCACAAGAAGTAATAGGTTGGCTAATTTGACTTAACACAATACCTTCATTATTTTATCATATTATTATTTACTATATTATGTAGGTACCTATGCGTCCTAATATTTGGTTTCGACCAAGCTCTAGTTGCTGTTTATAATAATATTTTATAAGTATTAACTAAAGATAATCTAATCATTCATACATATCATGCATTATCAAAATATATTGTGCTAATTCGAGTTTTGCAATTTATTTTCGTTTATTTGATATTTTATAATTAAATTTTGGACCTGCGCACGTCGGACAATGTTTTTTTTTTTTTTTAAATCATTTATAATATCAGTTTTAGTATTATATTTATGTGCTGACCTGAAATAGCAACAGAGATCGTTCGTTTAGATGTTCCAATGCGGTTGACCCACTTATATATATATTATATTAAGCTGCTTCTAATATATAAGTATATGATACTGTAGTGTATGTGTTGCTATCACCTAAGAAGAAACCGTTCTACTCATATCATACACGTGACTTTGTCTCATTAACTAGGTACAGTGAACCCCGAGGGACCTAATTTATTGTTTCTTATAGTTATATTTCTTTCGTTCGTTGTTGTTGTCATTTGTTATATATTAACTAATAATTAATAACACAACATAATCGAGTTCATGCATACATATGTAGAGGCATAGACTATACAATATTGTTCCTTTTGGTTTTATTTTCATATACTTACTGTTGTAATTTTTAAAACCAAAGGTAGTATAGTATTTTTTTATTTAATCCTATAATTAATTAGTGTGTATGTTCTAATTTTATGTACAATATACTATCAAACAAGTGACTATATCCGTGGGATGAATAACATAAGTGTTTTGATAGTGGGATTAACAAAATTTACGTTTCGATATTCACGGAGATTATCCGAACGCCTAGGTTCCGGAACCAATCACATACCGTGTATCTACCTATCTATTTCATTTATCGTTTTTCTCGCGATGGATGATCAACGGTCAAGAGTAGTGTCGTAATAATTCGCATGTTTTATCGAGCTGCAGTGTTTTCCTTCGTGTGTGTCCTGTCTCTCCTCGGACCCGACATCCTATTTGACGGGATCGCTTATTTTTTTATTTTAACATCAACTCGGTTTTCCTTGAGCGACTTCGCACGCAGTGTCGGCATGCACATACGGTTACTTTCACATCGCATTCCGATTGATTTTCGCACGACTCAAATACCAATGCACGCACACATTATATGTATTACTATACATATATGTATACTCGCTAAGAAATTCACGGTGCCGATTATAATAATATAAAAAATAAAATAAAAATATTCATTTGTTTTCATGTTTGTTTGTTCGGAATAATGTGTCATCCAAAGATCGATGTGTAATATAATTAATAATAATTAATATGAAGTGTGTAACACTATAATAATATATGCCAACTATGCAACGTGTGTAATATATTTTAATAACCGAGCTGCAATTAATGTAACGGTTGGATATGTATTTATGAATGCTATATTATCGATGAACAAAATATATTATGTGATAGGTATAGTGATGGAAGTAGGCACATTTAATGATATTTCAAAATCTGTATATCTATATCTTACATAATATACTTACTTACGTTTGTATATTTGTCTAGTACATCATAATCACATTATCGCTTGTTAATTTATACACACCACCACCTTCGGTTTGTTCTGATTACATACTTGACCTTCACCTCTAGTTCTTGGATACACAATATAATGTAATCGATTTTTGGACCGTGATGGAAACTATCCGTGCGAAAACTTTTACGAGTAATCATAACAAGAGTACCGAGTTCAATACTTATAGTAATTTATTATGTCATGTCGTATTCAGATACTTTTAGAAGTGTATATCGTATACGTATATAATAATAATAATATTGTACCTTTACATTAAAGACATTCTAAGAATTTGGTAGGTAAGTACGTAATTTTCTTTACTATGAGTCTCTGGGGGGTGTGGCATACCTATATGGACAATAATCTAACGTTTGCGGGCACTCGTATCACGTCAAAACAAGCGATATAATATCGTCCATTAAAATAATAACAACGGTGTCCGATACGTGGGCTGGGTCACGCGACTCTCGCGCTGATGTCGCGTCTTGGAATAAATCATTGTTAAATGAAAATAATGAAGAAAAAAGGATTGTCATCTGTACACGCCGCTGGTTCATGTCGAAACATTGTATAATATTTACGGTGTATACTAAAGCAATGGATAACTTTGTTCCGACCCGATCGTCGTTGTCGTCGTCGATACGCTGCACTGTGTTTAATGTCATAGAAAGAACACACCGGAACGTGTGTACGCGAGATCGTAACGACAGTCTATATAAAGTACCTACGTACATTTGACGCGAAACCTTGAAATTCGTCTATTTTCTTTGAAATATATTGTCCGTGAACCGTGACTACATTGATTTGTGTGTCCGAACACTTTGTTTTATAGGTGAATATGTTACCGGCCGCATTGTACTAGTCGTCTCAAGGCGGTGTCCTGTGACGCTTTAACCTTCTTTCTATCGAAAAATATAATATACGGTATTATTAGGTCATAAGGTTCCGATATAGAAATGCCTACTGTTTTTAATTACTACGCAGAGCTTATAGTACCTACCCAACTTTATTTTTATTTTTGTTGAACGAAAATGTTCCAACGACTTTGTAAGAAACGATTGATCCCATAAACTTAATCAACTGCAGAAGAAGGATTTAAATAGGTATAGGTATAGGTTGTAATACGAGAACATAGATGAACTTAATAATAATATATAAGCTCAAAAGGGATTTTGTCCCTTTAAACATTGTTACGACACTACGCGTTATTTTAAACATACACCGGTTTATATAAAAAATTATATTTAGTTAATATGTATCGTTTTTATTCTAACAATAATAGTAATATCTAATAATATATTATATGGTGGAAAATCTTCTCAGTCGCGATGCAATATTCCGAATAATTAGAAAGCCGTCTCTGATTATTTCTATTTGAAAATCCAGTACGGATGTTTAATCGAAATATTGTTGTAGTGTTGGCATACACTACCACCGTCACCACCTACATATACCATCACTACCACCATTGTCACCGCCTACACCACACCTACACAGTGTTTATGTGACGTTCCGATCGCGGAACCAGTATTGGCACGCGCGCGCAATAACAAGTTATTTAGTAAGGACCTGCAAAAGTACGGGAAGGGTGTGCAGAAACTGAGAATCGTGATCAGTGTGCGATATGACTTATTATTGTCTGTTTGCACGACAGCGGACGCGATAGCTTGGAAAAGCCAGCGCATAATAATACTATCATAATATATAGTAAGTTGACTGTTGCCAAATTGAGAATGATTCACGCAAACGAACTATTCTACACTCGCGTGATGAGAATATTATAATTAACTAATGATATTATGTATAGTATTATAAACATACGTGTACAACGAGGGGTGATGAATGATGATAATTATGTTGAGAGCTCTAGAAATAATAATTATATTGAGTTTTACTGTCTTCGTATGTATATATTATCTGTCCATCGGTAACATATACTGTTGTCTATCAGTATAGTTCATAATAATAATAAAATAAAACAATATTACATCTATCTCTATTCTATATATTCACGCGAATATTTCAAGCGATATACCTACTATTCCAAATTGTAAACTTGGTAACTAGTCCACGGCAGCTTATTATACCCATTACCATCTACACAAACTAAATTAACTACATATTCGTGTTGTTGTTATCGTTATGCCAAATCTCTGACCTTAACCTTATCTAACGTTTTACCATTTTTTGGTTCCAGGTGAAATGTGTGTGGAGAAGCCGCTGTGCAGCCTGTGGAAAAACTACACGTGCAATCAAAAACCGGACGTGCACATGAAGCTGACTATCACACAGTCAGGCTTGAAGGCGTTTACCAAGGAGCATGGGTTGACCGAATACTGGAGCCACCGGGTCACCTATTGCCTGGCGTCGCCGCAATACCCTCGCATATTCTGCTGGGTGTACCGGCACGAAGGCCGCAAGCTCAAGCAAGAACTTCGATGCCATGCAGTTGTGTGCACCAAAGAATCGGTGGCTAGACAGATCGCAGGTCAACTGCGTGGACGTCTGGCGCAGGCGCTCAATGAATTCAAGCGGGACAAGATCAGCCGACAGAACGCCCGGCTATCGTTGGCCAACAGCGTGTACGAAAATCCGTCGTTGCCTCGGCGAAAGATCCTGTTATCCACGGGGTCACATAATTACAGGCCGCCATTGGAGCGATCCAAGTCGGCGCCGCGGCTCGTATCCATCGAAGAGAGCTTGGAAGAGGATGACGAACCAGCCGACTCCTGCGCAGCATTTAGGAGGTGCCGGGCTGAGAATCGTTTACGAACCGGCACGCTGCGCAACCGATTAGGTGGACTCCACGGTTATAGGGAAACAGCTGCGGCTACTGCAGCAGCCATTACTGCGGCTACCGCCGCCGCCGCTACTAACGCCACAGTTGATAGTACTACCGATGACGCTAAAGTGGTGGGCGACATCGAAAAACGACTGGCCAAAAACCTGCAGCTCGAGGAAGATGGATCAACCGATGACGGCACAAAACCATCTCAAGACGTAGATTGCGATTCGGTTGAATCACTACCATCTTATCGAGACGTCGTAGCTGAAGATCAACAGTCCACTTCCTCTTCTTCGTCATCGACGATTTGCGTCGAGCAACAGCAGCACGAACTGCTTCCCAAGTACAACGAAGTGATTGTCGATTGTCCACAGGGTCCAGAAGACGTGTGCTACAAATACAACAGTCTGGTCCGAGACCGAAAGAGGCTATTCGAGAGCATAGGTGGAGGCGTGGGTAAACGTCGCGATCAGTTCAAACGTATGAGCTCAGACTCAGAGCTGCTGGGCGCTTACAACAACCTAGTGAAAAACCGAAAGCTGTTATTCGAAGGATGTTGTCCAGACCACGACGGTGACGATGATTTAGACGTGGATGAGGAGGACTTGGATGAGGAAAAAGACTGTGGATATCCGGATGACGAGTCTACGCCTAGCTTACAGAGCATATCCAGTGGTGGGTCAGATGCGTGCAAAAAGATTGCCGTTGACCTAGACTCGCTGTCAGAGGAGGACAGCGATGAGAGTGGTTATGTGGAAGCGCCGCCGTCACGTTGTCCTGCCGACGTGGCCGACCATGTAGACAAGGAAAAAGAACTGCACAAACGCAACAATCATACTATGGCCGCCAGGAACGCTTCTGCTCGACGGGTCGGCGCGTAAAAACCGCCCTCCTAATACCACGTGAAAAAGACTTTTTTTTAAAATTATTATTGATTTTATCATTTTGAATGTGTTGGTAGTGTATCGCCATCATTTTGTGTCTGGTGTGCACCAAGACGATACGATATATTATTATAATGACATGATATGTGTTATTATTATAGTATATACCAACTATTATTGTTAATATTATTATTGTTGTTGTTATTCCAAACGTGTGTGACCCCGGCGTGGGCGTGCGTTAGCTGAACAAGAAACAAGGACGCCAAGAAAGAACGACTGCAAATCGTTAGTAGTAAAAAAAATTTTAAACATCACAACTACTAGAACAAGCTCCTCCGTCGTCGTCATAGAAGTTGTTTTCGCGTGGAAAAAATAATCGTTACAATACTGCAGATAGCTCATCGTGAAAAGCATTGCCTGCGGACAAAAACTTGTTTTTTTCATTATTATTATTATTACTATTACTTTTAACATTGTAAAAAAAATCCAACCAGTTATAACGTATTTATTTCATCTTTTTCATTCGAAATTTAATACACCATGGCTTTTGTCGTCGTTTGCCACTCGCACCCGTACGTCGTATATAATATTGTAATAATAATAATAATAATAATAACAACAATAATAATATCGTAGATAATTATTACGTTTTGTGTACGTTATACGTACGTTTATATTTTATTATGTGTAAATATCACAAATCGACCTAGTCAAGCAATCGTATTATTAGGAATTAGTGTTTATAGGTTGCGAATCATATGTTTCATAGTTTAATATTATGTATAATTATATATGTATATGTGTGTGTGTGTGTATGTGTGTGTATATTTGTATGTGTTACTAGGAGGAATGAAAGGATAGACCAACAGAAGGACGTAAGAGTAGGAGTGTTTCGTTGAGCCTTTGCAGACATTTTATTGTCTTGGATGAGGAAGTAAAGCATACGATTAATACCAAATGAGGTGCTAGATATAATTTATCGAATTAGACTTTTGGTTATATTATATTGAGCACTAGTTTCTGTTTAGATAGAGGTGTGGGCCCACCCTATACCTATTAAAATATATATCATATTTACTTTCACATTTTATTATCATCGTGTACTTTTTATTTTACCTGTTCGAACAAAATACGCGACTCTTTAAAAATTTAAAAATTGTAATATTTTAAATACACTTAGTTTAGCAACCGACGCTTTTCATATATTTTTTTTAATTTTTGTAAAACTTCATTATTATAAAATGTCAACCGACGTTCCTATGACCTTTTTTTAATGGTAGATTTTTATTTTAATGGAAATCAGAGTCGAACAAAAATTGCTTAAAACCGTTTGTACGAGTATACTATTAGCGTAGATATAATATTTTTTATAGGTAAGTTTTATTACGTTGTGTGAATTCTACCTAGCTGTACCAAACTGATTATCGGGATTAAACAATATTATATTTATTAAACTGAAATTAAAATAAAGCCGTTTATTATATTACGGGTGTATCTCAGATAATAAAATAATTATTAATTCTTTGAACCCAAATCAATATGATATGTGATGTACTGATGCGTCTAGATAGAATAAATACGAAAATAGAAATGTTAAACTATTAGGTAATATAGATATCACATAAATACATATATATGTTACGTAAGTATATTATTATATTGCTGCGCAATGTTAATTAAGAAAATTATCTGATTATTTAGACTTGTTTGAAATATTATCTCGTTCGTTAATGAACTTGAAAAATCATAATTTAATGTTTTTATTTTATCAAATTATATTCTACCAAAATGCAATTTGTATGTTAGATTATTACGTATTACCTACAATACGTGTGTGTGTGTGTGTGTACCTATAAAGTAACCATGTAATATTTATAAACGATTATTATTTTGTAAAACTCATCATTATTAATTGCATTTGTATTTTATTTTATTATTATTATTTTTTTTTTTAAATATTTTTTTTTTTTTTTTTGATAGTTGAATTAAATTGTTATTTAAAAAAGAACAAGTTGGTCGTAATATTTTCTTATCCTTTTTGACGTCTTTTCTTGGTTTATATTGACGAATTGTTACACTATTATTCCTAATATCATCATCTGACTGCCGTTGTTTCCGCCATGATGGACTAAAATGTAATACTGTGCAAAATAACAATAATATTACTATGCACAATATCGTAAAAAATATCGTCTCGGAAACCGCAACAATTCGACAACAACGGATCGATATCGAATAACTCGATGACCGCGACTGGGGCGTGGATTTCGGACTCTATACATGATATTCATTTCCGAACGTATCGTAGGTAATATTATTATTTATTACCATATTTTTTTCCGACCAAACACGCGTCGTAGGGCTGATAATATACGAAATAATACATCGTAATGAACTACACCTTTGTGGGTTTGCGCTCGTTCGTCGTATACCTTCGGGACATTGTTTTGCAATCGCGCGGCGCCGCCTGGACGGAATAACAAGTCCATCTATTTCGTGTCGTAGTACCTAAAATAATATTATATTAGTCCAGCCAGTCCAGGGATAAAATTTATATGTCCTTAAAAATACTGGCTTATGCATTTGTTATAAAAAAAAAAATATTCAAGTGCAATAATTATGCATTAAAAAAAAAATATATACGCTAGTCATAGATATTATAGTAGATAAATACCAATTATTATATAAAATACGATCGGGATAGTCATCGATAATTATTATACATGTGATCAATAGATATTAAAATATGACGTGGGATATTCAACATCTCCTCGAGATCTGACGGGCATAATTATATACTATGTATAATTCGCACATAATATAACTCTGGTCGTGATAATATCACTGCAATATGTGTATGCAAATAATGTACACATTTTATGATTTTATTAATTTATTCTAATCCGGTCTGGCGCAGTTAATCGTGGAAATGTATTGCGAAGTACGCGTGTCGGACGACGTTGTAAATTCGCGGAATCTGAATCATCCGAAAAATATGGCAATATACACATTCAGATTCAGTAGTAAGTATAGTATATAAAATATTTTACTTTTTGTGGGTCCGATGTAATGACGGTGGGAAAATCTCTCGTGGGAAACTATATAATACATAATTTTACTACCTACGTATAATATTATACATGGGTTATAAAGTATTAGTCGACGCATGTGTGTAAATGTCCTTATTTTTCGTGACACAGTAACTACGATATAGGGGTTGGCCTAAAATATACCCAAAGATCTTTTTTTACCGCTGAGGTGCATATAAAAACTAATGAGTTCTTTGGCGCCATTGCATTAAATACAGATACCTACAACGTGTCTCGCCGTACTAATGCTTTTTGAAAAGTTATGACCGAGGCTACGTGTGACGTGAATAATAATTATAATTAGACTTGCTCACGGGATATTTGTTATGCCAAAATTCGAAATTCAAAATTCAAATACTTTTATATGTTTGTTGAGTTTGATCACTTAAACATCTAAGATAGCCCAGCTTAGATACGAAGTCGAAGCTCGTCTTCCACCGTCAGTGTCAAAAATTCTGAAAATATAGCACTCTAAGACTTTGTTTATGTATCCGAGAAAGTTGTTACGCGACGATTCGCCCACAGATAAAACGAATTATGTATTGTGTGGTTAGCTACTTGAACCATTATTATGCATAATATAGAAAATCTGTTGCTATAAAACACTGTGCGGAACGTCATACAATTATTACTATGCCAGCTGTGGTGGCTTTCGCAGATAACTACCGCTATAATAGTCCACGTGTAGTAAAGGTGCTCGGCAAACGCAATAACGCCGAATGAAAAAAAAAAACTCAAACTGATAAAGTCACTATATATGCTACACAAGTGCAATAGAATTTTTTTCTTGGGTGGCTGAACGGTTGAACAAATTTATAGCAACCCGAACCGTGGGTAGCAAAGATCTACACCCTCCTCCGATAGTTTGCATTATAAAACGACATTTTACATCCTACGAGATAATTACTAAGACAATCCTGGATCTCCACATTTAGTTTTTCCCAGTGAGGACTATTAATCTTTTTGATATTAATTCAAATAAAAACTGTATACCGCATTTTATTGATACATTGACATTATTATACTGCTGCAGGGTTGTTCCGAGAGGGTGTGTAGAAGTGACACCCATATTTTAACACGAAATAAATTACAACACTAATGAGAAACGATAAATAAGTAGTCATAACCAAAGTTTTTGGTACTATAGATAAAATCAAAAAGAAAATAACCAAATAACCACTAATGGATGATACTACGAATTACGGCAATAAGTAATAACTAATAACTAATAAGTAATCAGTGCATTATGTTTTTTTCGCTCTCTCTCTCTCTGCAGACAAACGCTATACATACCAAAATTAAATTTAGTTGAATAAATTGTGTATATTATTAATTTTAATAAAATATTATAATTAATTAATAGTGTTTTTATCTAGGTACATTAGCTTTTCTATGATATTTTAATTTCACTGTACTAAGAAAATGTTTAAATTCTAATAATTTACATATTAGGTACCTGTATACTTTTTGTAATTCGTATACAAATAATTAAAATGTCACATAGCTTCTTAACATATTATGATAATTTACTTATTTTTAATGAGTTTAATAATAGATCAATTTAATTTAACACTTTTAAGTTATAACAAAAACAATATTTGGTGCGCGTGGTTCAGAGAGAGAAAACAAATTTAGTATTGACATACTCTTAATTAATCATACATTTTAATGTCAAGTATAAATAAGTAGTAGATAACTCTCAATGTGTTTAATTTACCCTGTTATTGCAATTATTTAGGTTTTAGTGATTTCGATAAAAAAAAGTTTATTAATAAGCTAAACCACACCCACCCAAATTACACCTATGCTCCGCAGAATGTTAGGTTTTGAGTGCCCCAATGTCGTCAATGAGTAGATTACTGAATGTACAAATTAAATTAAAACCGAATAATAAATAAATACATAATAATATGAAAAACAATTATGAGCATTGACATTCTTGATAGCCTCCATTCCTAAGGATATTTTATAATTTATTATAATAATTTAAGTATTTTTTTTTTTATATTAATAAGTACAGTAGGATTATGTTCAACGTGTGCCAAAAAAAAATCGCATAATGTAATATTAAATAATATAAAAATACTCATTTTTTCAACCTGAAGGTTGTTTGCTACGACTCTAATACTCCGTTATAGTCAATTGCTCGCCTTTTATTTTAATTCATTAAAAGTTTTTACTATTTCATCACTTTCAACCTAACCTATACAAGGACACCCTGCAGTTCTCATTCCTCCAAATAAGCTTTCTATAATTATATTATGTAGCACTTTTGGGTGTCTCTAACCTCAGTATATGTCCAGTCAAATGTCTTATTTTAATCGTATTTACGAATATACACATTTTCTTTAACAATTCCATGCAAAGCCTTAGCCAGGGTTGTATTTTGGGAGAGGTTCGGACTCCATGGACTCCTCTGGCTACGTCTTTGATTTCAAGTACTTTTTCAATCGTTTTCTAGCTTCATATTTCAAATGTAAGTATAAGTATCAAAACTAAAAATATAATCAATATTGAACTACTAAATAATTTACAAATCTCTTTAATTTTGACAAATTCTTTAACTGTTATTGATAGAAATTAAAACTTCAATATCATTGAAGATTTGAGCATTTTTTTTTTGTGGTACAAAAATGTTTGTTTGCAGACGCATATATAAAACAAATAAAAGCCTACACAACACCGTTAATTCAATATACGCATTCATCGTTGCATTCAGAATCCAAAACAACTCAAGACGATCTTTTATCTTCGAGCAGTAAAAGGCGTTACGTACTAATAACGTATACCTACTGTGCCAAACGTCGATACATGGATTGCGTTTAAACTTTAAACACTTTATTATACACTATCATGGTATGGTAAGTGATTTCAATCGCTCGAGTCTTCGTTGCGAATTCGCTATTTATATTTTTATTGCACGTTGCGAATAGTGCACGCGTGATGTGTTGATTTATATAATAGGTATTATAGCATTACCTATAGTTTATTGTCGCTGTATGTGTCATACACGCATACTTAACATTATGTATACGATTTAACGTAATTAAGATAATATAACCCATAATACATATGTTGTTATTGGATTAAATTCTACACGCCGTTTGAGTGTTTGATCTACGTGACAATATATTATACATAATATATAATATTATATACAGTATATTGTATTATTATATGGGTGGATGCTTGAAAATTAATATCATTAATACCCATAACGTGGTGTAATGTAGAAAGACAAATATTTGTACTAATAATAACGCAAGTTAGATAACTATTGTGACCCGGCGATGAGTGGGTACTAAAAGAGGCACTATTATATTATTATCAAACACCTATATTGACAATAATAATTCGGTGCCTAAAATTTCTCAAATTCCGTATCATGCCGTATATAATACTGAAACAGTATGATATTATGTTATCTTATAGTAAGCATTTGTGTAATAGTGTATGTGTACTGTGTATAAACAATCAATGATTACGTAAGAATTTTAAAATCAATTTTACTAACTTTTGATGATAGCGACGTGGAACTAGGAAGATTGAATGTTGAGAAAGTTTTGAAGCGGATATACTCACGACGATGGAAGTATGACAGACTTATAGCAGCCGATTTTTTCAGTCGAGGACAGCAACTGTAATGTAATTGAAGTCAAGTTAAGTGTAAAATCATAAATAAAAATTCTCATATCTTAGGCCTCGTTCATAAAGGAAACTTCTGTAAGCCACAATATTAAACAATAAAAATAACAGTGGTGTAGGTACTATGCTATGAAGAGGACGTACCAATACTTTACATAATATGTTATAATATTCTGTAACATACTTAACTGATCTTGCATGGCTTTATTTGTGATAAATTTAATGTTGTGGATTTACATCAGTTTAAACTCCGTTAACTCCGGTAACTGTGTAAGGTAAAAGATATTTTATTATTTATAGGTACTAAAAAACATACATGACAATTTAAAAAAAAATCCGATCAAGTAATAATGTTTTCCATTTTTACACTTTTTAATCCCCTTGGGGGTTGGATTTTTAAATCCTTTCTCAGTGAGTTTCTACGTCATAAAATAAAACTACAGACCACATTTTATACCCATAGCTTAAGCGGTTTCAACTAGGCCATGATGAATTAGTGAGTCAGAACATGTTATTTTTTATATATAGATTATAGATACCTATATTTACGGGAACGTCATTTCACCGCCCACTGGCGATAAAAGTAATATATTTTGAAAATATTTTCATGATAAAATCGAACAAAATAATGTTATTTACTTAGTAAAATGCTAATAATAATAATAATGTGTCATACACGTGTATATCATTTTTTAATAGATAGATTAAGTATTATTTATGTATTAAATTCTATAAATAACTCCAGAAATATTATTAAAAATTAACTACAAAGTATAGTTTTATTTACTATTGCTTACAGTACACCTTCGTGATAAATTATTTTGATAAAATATATTTCAAATAGCTTTTAACTTTAATTTACGCATTTCCAAATTTTATTTTCAAAAACCTTCTACTTTGTATAGTGTACACTCGACTTAAAAAAAAATACGCATAGGTGAGCCGGATTAGAGCCACGCCTGTGAGAAGTATCTATGCACTCCTATGTAAGACATACCTCGTGCAAGTAAACCGATAGTATTTTCCCTGGTCATGAATAATAAAATATGTAGTATATAAAAATTGTTTTCACGGTCTGTATACTTGCGTTTAATATCACGATGAAATGTAATAATATTATGTACCGTGGATCGCACGTACGCAGTACGCACACGGTCTTCCGCTATTATTGTGTAATAACAATAATAATATCAATGTATGACGATATAGGTCCATATATAGGAAGGAGGGTTCAGATGCTTAGACAGAGTTAGGACGTTAAATATGCGGAAATCGGCGAACTCGACGATTACATATTATACGTACCCATATTATATCATAATATACCTATAATAATAATAGTGATGATATTATATTTTAATATGCATTTTTGTTACCAATGATAACGATTACCTATATTA
The DNA here is from genome assembly GCF_020184175.1 of Aphis gossypii. Lineage (NCBI taxonomy): Eukaryota > Metazoa > Arthropoda > Insecta > Hemiptera > Aphididae > Aphis > Aphis gossypii. Next base: position 29,245,448 of record NC_065531.1, read on the forward strand.
TGATGATATACAAGTAAGCACGTCTCCTCGTCGAGTGAAAGTCGACGAGAGTTTAAAAAAATACTATACGTATATAATATGATATAATGATATTCTTATATAGGGCATTCCAAAGTAACATATTATAATATGCGTATATTTAATTTTCATTGTATTAAAATATACTGGAGAACAGGAACGGAGAGAATGACCTGCTGGCACAGTGGCACATAATATATAAATATTATAGATTACATTGGATAAACGCGTCCGGTATTCTAGCTATAACGCAAAACGTTTATACCTACTGATAAAACTGCAGTGTGTACCGATATAACAATTTAATATTGATAATATTGAACGTATTAAAATAAACTTAACAGTTTATATCTCTTCTGCTGAGCATCGATTTCTGACCGTGATGAATTATAGAAACATTTTCGGCGGACGATGGCTGATTTATGTGGAAAAAAAAGAAAGACGAATAAGAATAATGCTAAATAAACGTTGAATATTTTCAATAATACGGCCGTTAAATAAAATTCCGATCCCTCTCCACCGTAACCATTTTTAACTGTCCTCATAGTGTATACGCATCACTGGAACACTTATAATAACGTATACACTTAATATATACCTCTGACTATTATATATTGATAGGTACAATCCTCCGAAGACTTATGGTTATCGAAATACGCGTATAGCAGCTATAATTTCATGACCTATGCATAGCGTGTAGGTATATATATATTATTACATTGCATTGGTGTATTGAGGACTCCAGTGAATTAACACGTGGCTGACGGCCTGACGCCTACATGTGTGTGTATGTGTATTGTGGGTGAGAGGAACCCGACGAGCAATGATCGTTTATACATATACCTATATATGATGTACCTCTATGTATATTATATATATATATATCGTAATATGTGAATAGGAGATTTACGTACCTTAATATTATTATTATTATAACGATAATAATGTTATGATATCGCATGTAGGTAAATAGGAGTGTCCAGCGGCCGATGCCAAGTCGCATACGCGCCGAGCTACGAACATCGCAACGTGGCGCGTACAAAATAATAATAATTAATACGGTAAAAAAAAAAACGAGCGTGAGCATGCGTAAATATATAGCAGATGAATAATATATGGGTACATATTATAATATATGTGGCATACAGGGTCATCCGAATTATTCGTTTTAAAAACTCGGTGAGAATTTCATTGACATCTCTTACAGTCCGTGTATAATACCTACACGTTTCGTAACGTGAAATTTGGACGCCTACCCTAAACCGTGAATACGTAACGTTACATTTGTCTAGACACATTCTGTACACCGTGTACAACGCAACTATATATTAAATTTGATAATATACTTAGCCCGACGGACGCGTTGGTCACATCATCACATGGTAAGAATTTCTCTCAATCGTTATTATACGTTTTAAATCACTAAAACACATTTATTATGCAATTAGTGTTCGTAGTTACGATCACTTTAAAAATGCATATAAATTTAATTTGCTTATTTACAGTTTACACGCAGAACATTAAAAATTAAATTATTGTGCATTATTACACAATAAAATTAATAGGTTTGATGTTGGACTGTAATTTCAGATGGAAATGTCATTTATCACATTTCAAAATTCGCTTAAGGACAATTATTTATAAATGTTTGTGTATAGTTTGGACAATATTATATCCAACGCGGATAATATTAAAATTGTGTATATATCAGTCTATACTAAAATATGGTATACAAAATTATTTGAAGTGGTGGTGCTGCTGCTCAAAACACTTAAACCACTTCATATTTTACAGCGTTTTTCGAATTTGCTACAATAATCGGGTCGGTTATACAAAAAAAAAAAAAAAATGGTAAAGATATGAAATATGAATATACATTCTTTTTAAATCTGTTGTATAAAAAATATGCTATATCTTTTAAATAAGCATTTTTTTTCTAGTTTAGATCCTTTAATAATAAAATACAAGGATTTAAAATTTGTTTTAAAACCCGACTTATTTCAAGAATTGTCTGAATAATAATTTTAAGAAAAATCTGAGAATAAATAATAATATTTTAATATAAGTAAAACTTTTATCATTTTTGTTTATCTAAAATTTAATGATATAAAAAAACTTATTTCATTTATGTATACAAAATATATTTATATATGTATGGGTGATTGCAATAAACTCTCGTAGTTTTAATGATCTGTACAATTTTTGATCGTAAACTTTCCTGCCTTTACAAAAACTTAATTTGTACATTAAAATTGCATAGTATTCTTATCATTATAATTTAAAGTTTTTATTAATATGAACTTACAAATTTAAAAAAAATCACGTATATAAACGTAGATAAATCGATTATTAATTATTGATTATATTGTATTTTATATATTGTTTAATAATTGTTATTATTATTTATCACGTATAAACAATTTCTCTCATTATACAGATCACGTTAGATGAATACTGTCAATCGATAGTCGATTAAAAAATCAGTTAATCTACTACTATTTTTAGACTATAGTATTATGCTAAGTAAGTACTCAGTATCTGATAAGCAATATGAATACTTAAGGTAATAAACCTGTACAATAGACAGTGGTAACTTAAATAATTCTGAGGCGAGAAAAATCTTACTGTGCGACCAACGATGGGTTAACACTCATCGTGAAATCTATTTGTTAGTTGTGTATAATATATTGTCTTATAATATTGTATCTATGTATGACAGGTCCGGATTTAGGCATAAATATGGTGGGCTCAACAATGCGACACCCGCTGTGGCATTTTACGTTAAGGAAAACCGAAGTGGATTAATGTATCAACCTATGTCGGATAAGTATATCCTACACCGGTGAAAGTTCTTTTTCTCAATTGGAACATAAAACAACAAAAACTGCAAACATCTGCGATGACGCAGTGATGCCTACTTCGTATTATATACAAATTTAAATGAACTGTGGAAAAGGATATTTTAAAAACAATTAGGTTTTTTGTTGTTGTTGTTTTATTGAAATGTTTGCACAATACACACACATAATAATGATAAGATTAAGTAGGTATTCATTATTTAAAATCTATTAATATGCAATATATATAAATTATTATAATTTATCAATAATAAAATATGCAGTATTAATTAAATGGCACTTACACTAATGATAATTCGAATAATATAGGTACCTACTGTAGACGGAAAATTATTTATAATTGTATCGAGGCCTAAGTAGAAATACAATGCTATTATAATATAAATTCCTAATGGATAATTCAATTAATGGAACTAGGATAAGGTACTTTAAAAATTTAGAACATAGAATTCACGGACAGTAGCTACAACTGTGCAGGTATTTAACGGGTACGGTGGTGTGTGCGTACGAGTATATAAAAGAAGGTTCATAACGTGTTGTATCTGCAATTATTATTGAACCAATTAATTGTACAAGATTTGGGTAAGTAGCATATTATGATTTTATATCATATTGTTGAGAGTAGCAGTGACTTTGTGTTTAAAATGTAGTAAATGTACTGTTAAGTCTATAGTAAGAATTTTATATACACATTTTATGTACCTATATCTTATATAATTTATATTGTTATTATAGTCACCACTTTAACAGTCGTGACACACTGTCTATTTGTATATTATAAAATTTAATAGTATGGCTGTTAAAAATGTATTTAGATAATTGCAAAAAAAAAAAATAGCCACTTAATTTTTGTATACTGAATCAACGATTATTTTCTGTGTATTTATGTATAGTAAAGAGTAAATGATAAGGATACAAATAATGTAATAAAATTTTTGAGTACTATATAAAATGTATTTATTATTTACGTATGTGGTATGCGTAAAGACAAAAATAAGTAGTTAAAAAGTATTTATGTATACACCAGTGCATTAAATAAGACAATAAATTACACACGATAAATTAATACAATAGATAATAAAATATAAAAAATCAAACGGTAAAATTTTATAAATCGTCAAATCATTTTATGAAACAAAAAAAAATATTATTAATAAATTATGATTAACTAAATTAGAGAAATACACAAAAAGTATTCGAATAAAGTATAGAATAATATTTTTTTCGTTATTCACATTTGTGGAGGACTATTACATAATATTAAAAATGTGACAATATATTAATACTATACAGTATAGTCATAGCCCATTACGTTTTTCTACGGTTTATCATATAAGTTAAATGAGAAATTACGGCTACTTGAACCTGTATAGCACCTTCTGAAACACAGGCGCACGTATCCGTTCCATTAAAATGCATATTATTTATAGTTTATACTACCTACATAAGTTGACGTGGACTCATATATTTAACGATCGACCGTCATCCGAAAAAAAAACATTTGTTCTATTGAGTACCCATCCGCAATATGCCAACATCTAAATTAGAAGTTTTATACAGTAGTAGCGAACACGCGTCTCAAGTGGGGTAAGTGAATGGTAGTGTCTTTTCGGGACACTTTACAAGTATTTTAATATTTATAGGTACCTATACAGAGTGATTCACCGAGAATGTTCATTTTTTGTTTAAATTCAGTAATAAATTTATTAACATTTTAATTTTTGAATATTTTAAGTACATAATATGTAGACCGTGTTTTAAAAGTATTGAAATTTCTTATACTATTTGACGAATGCCCTATAATGGTGATGTAAATTTTTGGTTTTGAAATGAGAACTCTCCTTTTTGATTAAAAATTTTGATGCATACTTATATCACCTCTATCTAATACAAAATGAAATTTCATACGAGTAGTTTCTCAGTCGTTTAAATGTTTGTACTAAGGATAATGATTCTAAAAAAATGTTTCTACAAGCCCATTATCATGGATCTATTATCCTTAGTGGTTGATACACAAAATTAAATAACTTAAAAACCCACGTACTTGTTCAAATTTTGATTAAGATATGATACAATTTTCAGAAAAAATATCTGCTAAATTATTTACATTTAAGGTTACACAAAAGGGAATTCTCGTTAAAATAAAAACAGAAGTTTGTATTACCACAGGACACCTTTTAAGTAGTACAAGATAACATCTCGAGAACTTTAAAATAGGATAATATTATTAAAGTATATTTCAACAATTCAAAAATCAGATTTTGACAAACTACATTATTGAAGAAGAAGACCCCCTCGTCGTTCACCCCAAACACGCTCGTGTACATTAATAATATCATCGTTCGTCGTAATAACAATAAACAATATAATAATAGCAATAAAATGACGATCATCTCTATAAATCGAAAACATATAAAATTCATCACACTCGAACGCCACCGCACGCTGCGAGATTATTCGCGGGATACCGATCCGATTTTGTCTGCACTGTTTGTTATATAGGTGCCTGCACACAAAACCTCTGTTCATCTAGGCTACGGCGAAACGCCGACTGACCAACCTGTGGATCTCCACCGTTCTCGCGGAGCACCGTCTGACCGTGACTGCGACTATATCATATTATTATCCGTACCGAAGCTGCAGTGCATTATTATGTTCTATAGTTCTGTACACGATACAACGCGTAATTGTACCGATTTCGACGTATATTAATTTTATCGTTTCGATCGACTGTCGTCCATTTACTGTCTACAATGTATATGTTTCATCGGAATCGCTGCAGCATAGTTGCGTACTGCCCGTGCAATATATTTTTATGTTCTACTACGTTATAATAATAACGTATAATATTATATTATTGTATAGTATAAAGATACATCCTGCCCTATCCTCGAGGTCAGGTAGGTCGATAATTTTACTACGATTTTTCCACAAGCCATAATATCGCTATCATATTATATAATAATATACCTTTAAAAAAAATAATAATAATAATACGCATAGTAAACTGTGCTCGAAAACACTGATGGTTTACGACAAATTAATATTTCTAATCAATTGTTGAAATTGAACTTTTTAATATATTTAAAAAGAAAACAATTTTCTTAACGTATCCTTAATGTTTTATAACTTTGTAATTTAATTTTAATGTCAATTTCTTTTTGTATTTTTTCTACGTTGTTTATTAACGTTTTTCTGATAATTTTCACTTTTTACTTTTCAATTTAACTATAGTATCCGAGTCTGACTGTTAAGGTTACACGATTATAATAGCCGTATATGTAATTATTGCGGTAACATATTGTATTTTCTTCGGATACGCTAAATACCTATTTATATACACGTATATATTATGAACCATAATTATACGAATTGATCCTATTAAAAAAGTATAATAATTATATAGTAAAATGATTGGCTACCACAAATCTATTTGGTCACGATGAAATTCAGGGTTAATATAGTATAGGTTTAATGTAAATAACTCTTATGATAATATTTAACATGGCTGGTAGAATATTCTTAAAAAATGATCGACTTACCTAACCTTTGGATAGACGATAGGTAACTTTATTATAAAAATATAAATGTATTATAATCTCATGGCATACCAGAAATACTAAAATACAGAGAAAACTACCCCTGCACTAGTAGTGTATCCAGAATTTTACATAGGAGGAGGCGGTTGATATTTTGCTTATACAGAATTGGCTTAACTATAATTTTCCGTAAGTTTACCATGCTAATATTGATGTTTTATTTTAGGTTTTCGTTCCTATACAGCTGTACGGCTATACAAATTTGTATTTATATTTATAACGTCATACTTGATCATGATAGCCTATTAGTTATCCTTACCATTGGTTTAATATTACGGTTTTCATATTTTTACTAGCTGTCACCTGAGTTTTCCAACCCCATTAATAGTTGTTTGCAAATTGTGGGTCTGTTTCAAATCCTGAATAGTCGTCTTATAGTTATTTCGATCATAAAATTCTATAAACTGCACTTACTTTAAACCAGTGATGTATATAGAAATAAATTTCGGAGAGGGTTAAAAAAATGTATGATAATATTATAGTATATAATATTATAACAATCAAAATCAATGCCCATAACAACCATACATTTCAGGGGGAAGGGGGTTTGAACTCCTAAAACCCTCCTTATATACATCACTGCCTTGAACCTACGCAAAATAATAATAATTTAAGATGTTTATAAATTCTCATAAATATACTCATACACAATACTATTGTTCTGTCTCAACAATTTGCAATAGAATAGTAATTTCTTAACAAATACATGTAATTAACTAAACAGAAGCAACTAGATTGAATATTTGCTAGAGGTATTTCTTCGTCTGTATTATAATAAAAACATAAATGGAAAGTATACAACTATACAGTGTAAATTGACCTTTTTTGTTGCTATAAATGTAGTGTGCAAAATGAGCGTATAAAATAGCAAATAAATCGCGTGTGCAAAATTCAAACTAATAAGTAACGTGTCCGAAACTGAAATGCAAACTTAGTTTGAGTATAATAGGTATATGGTTACTATTCTACCGCCTACGAACGTCTTTACGCAGATAATACATCATCATGGTGGACGCGCATTGTTTTCTCGAACGAAATAAAAAGTCAATCTTCTCATCCGTAATTAATATATTATCTGCTCTAGTAATCTTGTATTCTAGAATATATAGGTAGGTTCGGATTGATATTTTTTTTTATTGTATGTAGGTATATGATCAATCATTTAAGTCGTATTATAGTATTATACATACAGAATGTATCAACACAGGATCTCTAATATGTATAGTGATATAAACTATACATTTTTATCTATTATAGATAATACTATGATAAAATTGTTCAATTTTGTTTTTAATACCTACAAAAACAATTATATTTCTTATCGTATTAATAATCTTAAATCACTTACAAAAAATTTAATACTTATTATTGAATCACGATTTTGAATAATTGTTTTTATATAATTATTATTGAATTTATATTCTAAAATATTAAATATTACCTACATGTATAGTGTATAGTATCAATTTAATAAGAATTTTATATGGGAAAATACGTCGATTTGGATAATTGGATGAGGAAGGGGAGCTAGATCTCACCACATGCCTTCGCTTTTTGCACCAATGAATAGCGTCAAATGTGTGAACGAAATCAAAAGTGGTCCTATCAATCGATTTTAAAATAACAATTTTTTTCTTTCGTGGAATTGTATTATACGTCGACCTTGTATCGAAGATAAAAATTATAATACACTTAGGCGTGCGCTCGTTTTTACAACGAGTTTCCCGTAAAAAAAAAAAACTAGAATCGCCGGTGTAATTATACCTATTGCTGAGATCGAGGAAAAAATACGTGACGAAATCATCGTGCCACGGACTATAACTAAATAGCGATCAGCAGCGTTCGGTGACCCAAATGTTTTTTTCCCCCAAATAATTTTCGTAATATCTTCCGTGGCCAATTTGGCGACAAATCTCGTAGACAGATCACAACAACTATATACACGTCTGTCCGACACCTGGTTTTAAATTGCAGCTCATTTTTACCCGAATACATCAGGATCAGACAAGAGGTTTTCTGCGAGTCTAAAACATAGTACAATAATTAATAATATTAATAATAATACACAAGCTTCTGCAGACATAAACCAGATGGTTCTGCGGCAATACTAACAATAATGTACAGTCGCGCGACGGATGCGTGAACCTATTTACAACGGTTGTAGTTTTTAAATATAAAAACAAACGTGCGTATGTGCTAATATTTTTTAATTGTTTAGTCTCGGATTTTAAGCCACGGGTGTGACTGATCGGTAAAATGTAGTGTTTCTATCGATTTCATCATTCACATTCTTTATTTAAATGCCAATTAAAATTATTTATTCTTTTATTCTCATTTCTAATGCTATTTCTGTTATCGAAGTTCATCATCCATAATCTGCATCAGTTTTAATTCAAAACACAAAAGCATTTGACAATTTTAGTAAATTTACAATTTTTCTCAGAAAAAAAGAAAATAATTAGCAAAATATTCTATATTTTTTTAAATTAGTTTTTTTCTTTATTTATTACGAATATTGTATTAAATATAACGAAAATTACTATTATTGTTACAAAAAAAAAAAAACATTATTATTTATTATCAATCATAAATAATAACAAACATAGAACAATAACATGACTATAGTTATAATATATAAAGCATTCTAAACAATCTAAACTCTTAGTACGCATGAAAATTATATAAAATGAAAAATATCAAAACAAATTCATCTTTATTAATTATTTTTCTGATACCATACAATGAATTACATATTATATTTTGACAAATCATTTTTCTTGTTCATAATCATTCCTGGTTCTATTTTTTAAAAATCAATTAACCATTAAATTAATAATTATATTATTCTTATATATTTTTTATATTTTTATTCAACATAGACCATCTATACAAATCAGCACAATAAGTTTATATAAGAGTAATTAATATATAAACGAAAAGTATGATATAAGTATCCACCCATGAGTGACATTAGGATAATTTGTTTTTTTATAAATTACAATTTTTTAATTTTTTCATATAAAATTTTACATTTTAAATCCGGTATTCCAACACCTCTGCAAATGCTGAGTAGTTGAGTGCAATAACCTACGATAATTTATTTATCTATTATTAATTATAGGTATTCTAATTCTGAAGAGAGTAATAGAGTAATATTTCATATATCAGCGATAGTACCTACCTTTATTAATGTTCTAGTTAATTAATCACCCATGTAAATCCACTTAATTGACAAATTCAATTAAAAAATAGATCCATGTTTAAAAATATAATAAGTTGTACGAACAAAAAATATACAACCAAAAAATTAATGATACCTGCATTCATTTTTCATTTCCTATTACCTCGTTTATATAACGTTATAAAATATTCTAATTTGAAAATTCTTTAGGTAAAAAAAAAAAAAAAAACTAAATTTAATTATAAATTTTAATTATGATTCTATTCATAATACATTTATACATGTTAAAGTGGGATTTAGGCCTTGATAAATAGTAGGCATATTGACGTAGGTTTAAGGTAGTCTGCCTTGAGTGGTAAAAAGCTATTGATAATGAAAAAAATCTAAATTTACATAATATTTATTTATTATTATTTGTTTTTGGCTGTTGAATTTAAAAGTACCCTAAAGTTGGTCGATTTCGCATCATACAATATCTTATATGCTAAAACTCAGCAGTAGGTATTACACATACCTCAATGTTTTAAAATTTTAGTGCATAGGCATGAAATTTCCATGATTTCAACTTAATATATACAGACGTGTTATTTACTATAAATCTTCTACTCTTTGTAGACGTTGACTAACGATATATTATAATAAAATGAAGGTGTTATGTAATTTGGGCGTATGGCAGACGTAATTTTATTAAAGATCTGGCCAACCTTAGGAAGACGCCACACCCGCATGTGTCGCCTCCGTCTTATATACATACAATATAGCAAATTTCCGTTCAGCAGAATCAATTTTATGCAGTCAGCTTTAATATTAGAGCCAATTTACCTATTATCAAATTGAAATATAATAATATTATCTAGGACGTTTCGTAGGTTTTTATTGATGTTTTAAATTTTAAGTAAGTTACAAGCATTTTGAAGTTCTAATATTTCACATAACTATAACTCACTTAAAAATTGAAACATCAATAAAAGCCTACGAGATGACGTAGGTTAGCATATCCCAAACTTTTTCTCTGCCGGACCCTTTAGAGATAGTAAAAATTATTGCGGACCCCCTTAATAAAAATAAATTTTTCATTTTTATATATATACTATATAAAGTATTTTCAATTTACGTTCGCAGACCCCCTCCGGTACACGTTCGGACCCCTAGGAATCCGCGGACCACAGTTTGGGAAACGCTGCCCTAGATAATATACATTTAAGTTTGTTGTATTAGGTAAATTTACTCTTATATTAAAGTTAACAACATAAAATCGATTCTGCTGAACGAAAATTTGCTATATTGTAATATGTACTCGTATAGTCGTATGTAAGACGGAGACAAAATATGTGGCGTCCTCTTAACTATTATAAAAATATTTTCTAGTCGGACCTTTTTTGTCCCAGATCAATATCGGGTGTTTTATAGACGTGACGCAAGACGACCGGCATACGAGGATATTAATTTGTTATATAATATATGATATTTGCATAATATAGATTATAAGGTCATTTTTCAGCTGACAAACCATTTTCTACCGCGGCTCATTACAAGTCTACAGCCACGTGGCACGATGATGGGATAACCAGCTATGATGCTATATACATATACATATATATATATATATATATATATATATATATATATTATATGATAATATACAGCTATTTGTGAGTCCAGCGGAAATTTTAATGTTTATAGTTTAATATAATATAAAATTCGTATATAAACATAAATTAATGCGAAAAAAAATGAATGTATTCTTTTTATTATTATTAATATTTTCTTGACTAGTTTTTTTTTTTTTTTGTTATTATTCAAGAATAATAATAACAAGACTGGTGGGATACAACACACATTAACACACACACACAGACACACACACAGACACACACACACACACACACACACACACACACACACACACACACACACACACACACACACACACACACAATGAAGTTTCAGGGTCAAAACCATACGATAATCGCGGTCCCGGCGGTCTACGTTCGTGTAATTGTAATATTTATAGTTATCGTATTATATTATATATATGTATATAAATTGCGAATTTTATACAGATATAAATCTAGTTTGCGTTTGTCTATTTTCCACGGAAACCAATAAGCAAATGCATATGCGTGACTCGCGCGTTTACACTTGTGTGCGCGAAAACTACTCGGTGCGAATAATAGCTATTCGTCATAATAGAACACATATTCATACTTCATAGTACCTACCTTTAATGTTCGTCAATTCGTTATACCTACCTGTAATATTTCTATTTAATGGATTATGCAATTATTTTACGTTTGTAATAATCGACTTAATTATAATTAACACACGACGATAATTTATATGCATAGTATTATTTTATATATACACAACTACGCTATACGCTTGCGATCGCTATAGTCATACGACTAAAAAAAAAAGATAAAAAAACAACAACAAAAAACAATTGATATAGATAATAGTGTAGGTATATAATTATAGCGGAACAATTAAAAATTAATATTTTCGTAATAAATATAATACATATATTATGTTGTGTACGTGAATAATACATAATATATTATACTCAATACAATACCTATTTATTATAATATGTACCTACGGGTGTATAGGATCTTGTTACACACGAGTGTACTTATATTTAAAATACTTTTTTGTGCGTTTCAAAAATATTATTTTCGTATAGATACTTCACACTAATGTAATTCATAATTATACTACCGTGATATTAACTTAATTATACAGGAAGATTCGTTAATCGTGATCACCTGTTTTACTCTTCGACAGTAAATCTATTCATATTTTAATTTTTCAAACTTGTAAGTACCTATACATAAAGACTTGATTTTCATTTACTTAGATTTTAAACCATCTAAGGAGTGTCCTGTGGCAATATAATTTTTTTTTTCAAATAAAAAAATAATCATTTTCATCAAAATCGGGCTATATTAGTGGAGAGTAGTTACGTACAAAGAACCTCGCAAAATGTTAGTCTACTATTCCACTAACCCACACTTTAAATACTTATAACTCATACTAATTATTCGTTCAAATTTCAATATTTTATGTATAAAAATACTCCATAAAAAATTCTTTGCATTATTATTACAAAAAAAAATATAGGTAGGTTACCGTTTTAATTTCTTAAGTTAACCCCCAAAACCACCCTTTTAAAAAAAAAATATTAGAATTACTTATTACTTCGGATATTTTTAAATAAAAAAAAACTTTCAAACCAAATATTTTAATCTATTCTAAATATTTTATATTTGTGTGATAAAATTACTGTTACATACATTTTTAATCATCCTGTTTATATATCGTTGTTTATTACATAGGATCGAATGTTATCACAAAACGTCGATTCAGGTATATATGGCCATATACATCTAATCTTGATGTTATTCGTTTGTCTTACAGCAAAAAACATCAAATCTTTCGTCGAAATGACGGTAATTAAACGGTTTTTGCATCATCCCATCGGTTCACTCATTATGTTATATGATGTGGATTTTCCTACTAAATATTGCGTTATCGGGCGATAAACGAACGAAAATGCAATTTAAGAATATCAACAATTTAAAACGGTCGTAAACAATATTGCAAGTCATATAATCAATACATTTAATTTGCAAAAATAACAAACTATATAGAAGCAATGAGCAGTTTTCCTGTTCAATTAAAAATAAATAATAATTTTAGTGATTACTCATACTATAATGCCTCGCATGTATTCAATAATATGATGTGTAATGTTGTTAGATTTCAAAAATTACGTAGTATAATTCCAAAAGCAATCTTAAACATTTAAATTGTAATTTGTTTTTCAATGGTTTTGCTAAATTTTAAAATACATCCAAAGGTTTATTGAACATCTTATGCATTACATTAAAACCGTATTGAATATTATTATTGTAGAAAAATATAAGACTGGGCAAGTTAATCTATTCAAAAACATAATTTGTTGATCATCATTCCTCAATGAAATTAAAAGTTTAACAGTTAATAACATTTAAACACGAAAAGAAAGTAAGTAAATAAATTAAAAGTAACAACATTTTAACTCTTGTATGTATACCCAGAATTTTAAAAATATATCGGTTTCTTCTCAGAAATATGTCGTACTGATATTATTAAATGCATGAAAGCAATATGATATCGACAAGTGCGTTGTTTGACGTTGCAGGGATGTACAACACTATAGCGTTGCATATCCACCTCTTCTATAACACACGGGTAGGTACTATTTTAACAGAAAAATACTCATACAATTACCTACTATGTACACATTTATTGTCGTAAAAACGTCGTAATAACGTTATATGTTTTATATAACACGTACCTATATGTATGGGCGGTGATATTAGGTTGCGTAACTTTTTCCTTTCGTTAACCGTTTTTGAAGTTTTTTGAAAGCGGCAAATCGTTAAAACAATAAACGCAAGTCCCGCGACGGAGCTGTTTCTGACGAGGCGCGTGTAGCGTTTATAATAATAATATATTATATAGTATACGGTGTCGCAAATCCGCGCGTTACATATTATTATTATATTATTATTTACCATTATATAATATACATTAATAATAATACTAAATTAACCATGAAATCGGAAATCGTTGACGATATTATTATTACTATTATATTATAATCATTAATCGTTGTTGTTATTATTTGTTGTTACGCGCGGACTCCGGTAGAATCAGCAGCGAGACGTAGAACATAATGCGAAGATTATTATCACACAGAAACCAATGGTTTTATAACGAATAATAGTGTTGAGAATACGGATCATATTATTTTTATCATATAATGTGTCACAGTGTTAAATATCTATGATATTATTCTAAAAATAAAGATTTCTTAACATTTTGAATTAAAAATATTATGCATACACCTACGCTATTAGCTGCGTAAGACGAGCGCACAATGTGTTTTGTGCTGATCTTTAGGGTTTGAAGTAAACAACTCCACAAAACAGGATGATTTAAAAACATAATTCACGTATGGCTACTATATATAGCTACTGAGCTACCTACATAATGAATACTTCAAAAAAAAAAAAAAAAAAATCGTAGAGATACAACGTGTTAGCGTACTTATATATTACTTTCTAAATAAAAATATCTTGTAATACCATGAGTAACAGTGTCACTTGGAGGGACTTAAATTTTGAATTGAAATTTATAAGCTATAAGTATACGGTGTATATTAGCTAATCGTGGTACATGACATAAAGACCATTGGTCCTTCGTGATTATAGGCGGCGAAAGTATTAACAAGCTCGACCATAGTTTTGATTAATGGAACCAAACAGATCAAGTGCTGAATTATAGCGATTACTATAATACTTGCAAACGATTACCGTTTAGCAAACGCATAATCAAAATTTCTCCGTTATCAAACAGTTTCCAAAATTTAACATTATCGAATTCCCTTTTAAATCATTACTCAGTATTGATTATACTTGCATTCATGAGTTAATGACTAATAAATTAACTTTAGTTATTAATGTTTAAAGTTATTTTATACTCAACTTTAAGAACATTTAGTTATTAATTAATAGTTAGAAATTAAATTTTTAACTCCAAAACAGTTTTCATTAAAAATGGACGAAGAAATAGTTAACAACACATTATTTTTAGCTACTAGGTGACTCACACATAGTGATTGTGAAATATTAACATTTTTTTTTCTTTTTAATAATTAAAATTATCTATAGGTATTTTTCAAAACATTAATTTTATTTTATGCGCACTAGCACACTTGTTAAATAGTGGTTACTACTTACTGGTTAAGCGATTATTATACTTATGATTATACTTGTACCAATTAAATTATTAAACCAAAAAATACTTATTAGTCTTACTGATTTATTTTTATTTAAAATCCTATTATATACAGCCGACATATTATAATATACATGTATAATATATATATATATATATATATATATTTGTATATACATCGTTAAAAGTATTTAATTATTTTTTAATTTTAATATATCTTTAAATATAATTTTAATTAAATGTATTTTATTTTGATTTTTTTTATTAGGTCATGTTAAAAAGCTTCAAAAACTTTTAATCCTTTTTGGTTATTATTTAAGTCGAATGCTATGGTATATTATTATTATTGTTATTAAAGTGACCGAAACAGATAACTCTATCGTATATATTATCTTATGAGATATAATATATAATAATATATAATTTAATAGTATACATAATAATATTATGAATGCTGACATAATCATAATATTTGGATCAAACTGATGACGTACATCATAAAAAGTCCAGTGACTGTCCCGACACCGGACACGTCTCTATTATATAATATTATTAGTATTTCTTTGAATTTTGGAACTAAAAGTGATGCTACATAATATACAATCCCCAACTATTACCGGTATATTATTGACGAGTAGCTAATTTATTTCAAACAGATAGTATCCACGCTATGCCGTCTATATTAAAATTCATATTGTGTGCGACTAATTATGTTCTCTTACATCGTAAATTTAATAGTTCAATATATTTACATTATTACATAATAGTACAGATGTGTTTCCGAGCTATTAACCAAATGTAGGTAAACACACTTTCGAGTTCAAAACCAAAATCAACCAGACAAAGCCACTTAGATCGCGATAAACGCGTATACTCAATATTTAAAAAATCTTCGTTCGCTACTAGTGACCATTAAATACACAATATTATCGTCGTGTATTGTTTAATATCGTGTACCTACTGTGTATCTTAATGGTTTTGTACGATTTCGATAAAAAAATAATATGTAAAAACGATATTTTGTACGGTCGAAGTTTTACGTTCAATATTTGAAACGCAATGAACGGCTAGACGATCGAATGACGTACTTAAGCGGACTGCGTAAATACATACATGGGTAAAGTGTATAATATGGTGTACGGACACACCTGTACGATCGCAGCGTGCAAACTATTGCTGGTAAATCGTCGCAATTGACGGCCGCAATAGAATATGTTTATAACGTATTATTTGTTCGCCGTGGCTACTAAATATATATTACATAGGTGTGCGTAAAAGCGTATATTATTGTAATATATTCGTAGGCATCATAATACCTTATAATGGTTGTATAATACGGTCGTTAAACAATATTGTATCGCCCAATTATAATTGTAATATATTGTAACACGAAAACGTACGTCGCACTCGCGTATATATTTAAGTACACACACACACAAACATATATAATATATATATATATATATAGTCGTATACTTATCCTTTATATACATAAAATATTAATTTACAACGTGTCCCGCTGCGTTTGCAGTCATCACCCGCCCACCTGTTTATATTATATTTTTAACACTGCTGTAGAAAATCGCTCCATCAGCCTCAATCATAATAGTGTTGTCAATACTATTATAACATCATAAACGAATATTGACCAGAAAAATGACTTTTGATGGCACCTGAAATTTTTAGATATTTAAAACGTTTACATTCCTATACTATATATTGTAATAATATTCTAAACTAAATAAATGTGAAAACATTTTTTCCTGTCGAGTTATCTAAGCCCAGTTTAAAGTCGAAATCAAGAAAAACACGACTATTAAATATTTTTGGAAGAATTTGATTATTGATGGAAAAAAAAAGCTCACAGTAACATGCACGACAGGGTTACACCGTGTAATATGTATAGGCAATTGGCGTGTTTTTTCTCTGTGGTTTATTTTGAATTAAAGCCAATAATTACCGACGACGACGGTCAGTATAAATGCAGTATATAATATATATTATAATACAATAGCTATATAATATTATATATTTATATGGTATTACTCGAAAACTTAAAAAAAAGATCGCTAGTACGTTAAAATATCTCGCTTTTCATAATATTAAGTTTCAATGTGTGGTGTATATAGTAGAACATAGCCGAGTCATATAATACTTTGATTTTGGTGGGCGGATGATGGTTTGCTATTACTAATATTTTACTATAATTAGTAATTGCTATAATTACATTTTACCGTGTAAACAATATCGTGTCGATTTCGTTTAATGATATAAAAACAATTTGTGAATATTTCTATTAATGTAACATTGCACGTTAGTCCGCCTCGTTGTATTTTTTTCCTTAAATTACTGTGAAATTACGTAAATGTCAATAACTACAGTTATACCAATTCATGTTAATTCCACGCTAATTATTGTTATGTTTTGGTTCAGGAAATTTTTAATGTCACTATAGTGTACAGTAGCACGAGCATTTTCACGGAGGGGGGGATATTAATTATGTATTTCCCCACTATCAACTTTTTTCCATAACCTAAATAATTTATACTTTTGATATTGAAGTATTTTCCATTAAATGAAAAATAATAGTGTGCAACTTTCGATAGTAGTTGATAAATATTTTTCAATTCGTTATTTTTCTCATATTTCTTTTTATTACATACTGACATTAAAGAAACGTATTATATTTCACCTCGACTTGGTTGGTATTAAATCTATTATATTATTACCGAACTACAAATACAGCAAACAAAATCAAAATAAAATTGTAAATTTCCTTAAACAGCCATAATGTATTACGTTTATGTAATCATTTAATTTCTGAACAATTAGGCATACCTATATATTTTAAATATTATAGACTATACATATTAGATATATAATAAAACTTTCTTTTACCAGATAATTCTAATAACCAACTGATTTTTTAAATGAAAACTAAAATTACAGGATAAAGGTTGTATGTGGAACTGTTATTTTTTCCGTTGTAAAGGGATATTCGTCTTTCGTGGTTTCGTTAGATATAAAAAGGTTTTATTGTCCCTGCAGCATGTCTTCGATAATTCCTGAAACAATATATCCATGTATAAAATGTTTCGAAAATCAATAAAAAGTGATTAACTTTTTTTAAATAAAATTTAAATCCATTTTAAATACGAGGTATAGTATTTATTAAGATTTAATGTATATTTTATTCTTAGTGCGGAGTGTTAAGATGGGAGAATAAGGGCTACGACCGCGTGATAAGCTTTGTAATCTAATTTTTTATTCCCTATCATTAAAAAATCCCGAGAACTGGCTGGCAGTAAGAGAAGAAAAGTGTGCCGTATTTATACGTTTTCCAGAGCCAGCAAGTTCAGTACATCTTGTAACTGGGGATAATTTGTTACAAGTTTCATTTAAATTAAATTGTTTTATAATTATACAAAACACAAAACGTAAATGGACAAAAAAAGTAATATTTGAATCGTTATTTTTATCATTATAATATGTGTACTGTTGTTTCAGAATGTCAGCTTATTATATAGTCTTGAGAGTAGATTTTTATATAGACAATTAACTCGAGCACATTTGCATATTGGAAAAAGCTCCATTCAATGTATAAAAAGAAACTATATGGAATCCTTATAATATGCATTATTACATTTCTGAAGCATTATGTAGTTTTTATGTATTATCAAATAAATGTATCACATCAACTCATATTAATTATTTTACTTTACTAAATTACTATTTAGAGTGAATTACTCAAGGATAAGAAAACCATCTCGGAAAAGACTTATAAATACCTATATAAATTTTATTGTAAGTAACGTTACATACATTTTCAATTTAATTTAAGCTGCACATGAGGATCTCTTAATTTCTTTAGAAAGATTCGACGAGAAATATATATTATTATATAATTTCTTTATCAGGACCTGTATTTAGTCGAATCGTCACATTACGTTTATTAAATATCCATATATCTCTGAGAGAACGAACAATGAGTTGCACGTGAAGGGTTAGGTTATAATTCACGTAATCGCATAATTATAGGTATTAATACGGATCAATATTTATTTTATTTTCACAATGGCTTGAGGATAAAAGTTTCAATTTATTTACTTATGATGTGTTTAATATAAAGTAGTTTTGGTTAAACGTGTATAACATAATTTTAATAATGTTTATTACTATGATCTATAATATTATTACATAATTGTATAATATTCTATTAAGGAATTATTTTAAGATCAAGGTCAATTTTTTTTAGTGATTTGGTTGATGGTCTAGGTTAGAATGATTAGATAAATATCAAAAGTTATGTTAAACTGTAAAAAAAAATGATGCATTGTCTTTTTTTTTAATGTAGATTCAATATTCAACTTATTTATAATATTCGAAATCCTCTACACTTTTGTGTCCTATCAACAATTTTTTCTCTGCTCAATTTCTTTTTAGGAACTTTTTTTCTGAACAACCATAAAACGGTATTTTTTAAAAACATTAAAAAGTGGCCTTGTATAAAATATAGTCCTTGGACCACAAAGCAATGTCAAACTAAAACTTTTTAAGTATATTATATTGTATGGGTTTATCATGTTGGTAAATAACACAATAACACATCTATAGTTTATTATAAAGCAGCGTTTGATTGAATAATAATATAACTCATTGATTTCGTATAATTTATGTTTATAGGCAGATATACACATGTCTATAATGAGCATAAAAATTAACTTTATTTTTATTCATCTAAGAAAATAAAGATCAAATATGAAGTATCTGTTATATTACTTGCTATAATAATACTCATTGGTCATTAAATAGTAATTACTAATTATATACACGTATAACCGTTTTTTTCAATATGATGGTCTTCGGTATGTATTTTTTTTTTTAATGTCGTAATAATAAAGTATAGTGTGCATAAATATAAAAAAAAAAAAAAAAAAAAAAAAAAACATTTTATTTTTAAATTTATATTAATTTTTATCGTAGTAAATATTAAATGTGTTGGATAAAACGTATTTGTCGGAGTACAACAAGTGTATAATCCCACCCCGGGGCATGGCAGAAACCTACGGGTGCCCCATTAGAAATTCTGCCACAACACACACACGTGTTTCTCCCTACCGTTCCCAACCTTACAGTAATAACCGATTAAAAACCTAATCCATCCCCAATGGCCTAAGTTGCCGCGGGTGTATTAAAAAAAAAAAAAAAAAAAAAAAAAGTGTATAATCATGGTTAAAATAACTTGGGTTATTAATGTTTGTGTAATTGCTTGTACGTATAGGTGGTAAAGGTAGTAATTTGGATTCTTAAATTGTGCTTTTAAATTTGGATTTTCACTTTTCAGAGTTAGGCAAACGCGATAAATCTATTAAATTGTGTGTTAAATTTTTTTATTTGACGATTTGTGTTAGTGATCTGCACATCCATCGCAACCGTCATAACTATAGGCTTACTGCGTACCTACTACACATTTTGTGTAGTCACGAAATCGTCATTTGCTACGCATATACTCGTATTATTATCAGGCCATGTATACAATTTATAGCACATTATTATTTTTCTTTAGAAGTTTTCGTTAACAGAAACAATTTAAGAATATTAAGTGTAATATTATTATTTCCAACATTATCATGTATATAATATTGTACTTTGAAGACTGACAAAACTTTTTGTTTTCTATTTAAATAAAAAATAAGATTGTAACGTTTTTTACATATATCAACGTCGCTGATATAATTGGTAAATAATCTGCTCAAACTAATGTTGCAATTACAATTGTTGTTAAAAAAATACTACACTTGCTAGTGGTTTTCACATTCGATTTTCATAGTAATATAATATTATAATACTTAAGTAATACTTACCTAGTTATTTAAATATATATATATATATATATATTATGATGGTGTATATTACCTATACCAGTAGGCGGTACCGGTAGTACTGGTGGTTGCATAATTAGGAAGATTAGGTAGGTATACACTTCTCCTGAAGTATATAATTGTTTATTCCGTTAAATATGTAATATAGCTGTGCTCATTTTACATTTTAGGTTATGTACGTAAATCTATTATTTTTATTTAATTTCAGTATTGTTATAAATATTATAATTTTATATATTTTAATGTTTGTAATTCGTAATTAAAAATTTAAATGTGTTCTCTAGTATTTATATAGATATATACATATATATTTAATTTAGAAACTTAATACATATACTGTAAGATACAGTAATATTATAGCCATTAATTATGTACTGTCAAGTTAATTTCTTGATATCCTAGACTTCGGCAACTTTGTAGTAAAGTAAAAGAATATAAGCCAATAATATTAACTCGAAATAAGAATGGGTTATTATAAAAAGATATAAAATGAATTACAAAAGAAAAAAAATTGGTTTTATACTAAATATAAATAAAATAGTGAACTTGAAGTTATTTTTTTTAGTAACCGTTAATATTACACTTAGATATCTTCATAAATTTTAATGTATACGTCTTACATGTACTACTCACATTATAGCATACAGTTCGCACTCACGAATAAACAAGTACCTATTTTATTATTTCGTAACAGGTACATCCAAACTCAATACTTAACCAGCTAACATTACTCTAAATCGAATAAATAAGCATACTAATATTTTCCATTTATCGTTGTTGAATATTGAATAGACAAAGTTATTGGGAAAAATCAGGAAATAATAATTTAGTGGTATTTTGATAACTCTGCGGCGGACTATGGGTGATATATTACGTCAATCGTTTTCATTTAATATAAATACAACTAGCCAACTATAGGTATTTTATACTACGGTCAACAGCAGATATACAATTTATTGCTGGGTTTTTTTTATACGTGCATACGTATATATTATATACTATATATATATGTATATGTATATGTATAAATAAAGTGGTGGTTTCTATAAACCGAAGCTGCAAAAATAATATTATATAATACGGCTTGGGCAGGCAATGATAAACTTAGCAAAGACAACATGTCAGAGATGCTATCGAAACTCGCTTACCCTGACACAAGAATTGAAATGTTGGCGTGCAAGGGCTTTGAACCGATGTGATTTTTGTTGTTGTTTATATTCGTGTTCCAAATAATTGCTATATCACGACACACACAGTACTTGGTGTACGACGATCGGTAACACATTTCTTATTATAATATATTAATATTTTAGTACAGTAACATGTAAAAAAAAAATTATTTTTTACTTTTTTTCTACTTTTCTATCACTAATGAATAATATGATAGTGTAGTTTTAAGTTTTTTACTATTTTGTATGACAAAATACAATTGTTATTTTCTAATTTGATACAGAATATTAACCGGAGTATTTAAATCCGTGGAAATTAAATTTTGAACAAGCCATTTAAATAGTTATAATAAATAAATAATATTTTGTAAGTTACGCTGTTCCACCCTGCTTCGCTAGTTTTAACTTTAAAAATATATAACTGATAAATTACTAGTTAAAAATGTTTCCACATTGAAGTACGTATACTCAAAAAAATATTCTACAATGGAATATTGAATTAAAAATGCATGTCGTAATTCAAATTTGTAAGAAAAATGTCGTTTTTAGATAACTTAAACCTATGTAAAAAAAATAATTCAAAAGTTTTAATGATTTTCGAAATAATGATGAGTGTCTTTTGTTAACGGATCACCCGATATACTTAACTCGTTTATTTGTAATTATATAATAAGTCGTTTCTTAACCCGAATATGATTCCAGTTCAGTACTTATTTTATGATACTATTGATTTTTTAATACTTGTATAGTTAATAATAATTGACAGGAGTCTGCACACGTGCCCAATTGCCATCATTGTCGAATTTATATAATATTTATAAAATATGTAGATACATAATATTATAATTTATTAATATATTATAATAAGACGTATGAAACATGTTTTTCACTTGAGATTTTTCAACCGTAACTTAATTTCATACAGTTTTCCATTTTTTTTTCTGTATACTATTAATGGTATAATATTATTTTCGCAATAAATTTTACACACGATAATATTATAATCGCACGTTTATAATAATATTAAATTACAGTCGTCTGTCTACAAGTATATAGTATCTAACACTGCTAACTATATCCATAACAACAACTTAATTCCAGAAGAAAAAAAATGTATAAGTAAAATAATTATAATTCTGGAAAACGATTTATAACGAATATTTAATTGTATAGGTATACTTAGAATTTTTTAATATAGGTACATAGATTTAATGGATTATTCCTGATTCCTTCCTGATTAATATTTATCATTTTAAGTACAATAACACTGAATAATTCAAAATAATATATTATATTATACACATATTACATTTATCTAGATTACAATTTTTTAAGTTTTATAATATAATTTATTAACGAGAATATTGATTCGATAATAATTTTAAAAAAAGCCTTACGTCATATTGTGTACAACAGCGTGTGCAAACCTATTAAAATCGGAGCATTGGGCCTCAGTCCCCAGATACTAGATATAATTAATAATACAGTATACCAGTACGTTACTGAATATTTTTCGGCAAGTACCTACACAGTTTTGCGTTTTGTGAACGCGGACAGCTTAACTCTTTTCAGTACGACTCAAGACCAACTCTAGTATTACGCATACATCGTTTCGACGCATTTAAATTGCACGGAATTACATCTATAGCTGCAATTTTTTATTAATATTATTTGAGCAGACATTACAACCAGTGTTATATAAAAACAAAATATTTGAAAAATTCAATTTTATTACGACCGCGTTTATTGCTAATGATCGTATCGTTGAATATTAAAAAAAAAAAAAAATCATTTGACAATATTATCACCTGACGAAATATAACTTTTAAATAATCATCTATTTTACAACATATCATTGCAGTAATTTATTACTGTATATTATATACTCGTACATGAACATACATTTTGAATTTGTTATATTTTTATGTTTTCAATATATTTCTGTGCAATTTCCAATGGTACAAAATCATCTTGAATATTGAATAGGAGTACTATTGCAATTATTACTGAGTAGTTTCTATTTGATGAAAAATTATGTAATTGTTGCATTCTGCAGTGTAAAGTACTACCATTGTAAAAGCTAGTTTTGTTCCAACTTCATTGTTGAATTAATAAGTTTTTAGTTATTGATTTACTGAATTTTAGCAGAACTACCTAGTACCTATATATATGTTTGATAATTAATCTGGATTGAAGTGAAGTACAATTCTACAACTATTATCAGAAAAAATGATTATATTATTGTGATTGGCATGAAATTATATAGAATAAATATAATTTATATATTATTTCAATATTTTAAATCTCATACTATTTTGTTAAATATTATGTTAGTTTGTGTTATACCTATTATATAATTTAAGAAGATTATTAATTTTTTTTTTAAATAAAAATTCGCATAAACATAAAAATTTTACAATTATTAGTAAATAATTAATATCTTTTTCAGATAATTTTCATAAATTATTGGACAACAATAATTCATCTAATAATTGGCAAATAAGAAAAAAAACCTATCATCCTACGAACACGAACGAGCCATTAATTTACACCATATTATTATTTTATTATTGTAATTGTACAAGAAACAGTGGGAAATAAATAATAATATACAGGCATGCATATGAATGCTATAAAGTATAAGTATATAAAATAAACTATTAAGTGTTTGAAAATGTAAATTCTGAATAATTGAATAATTAAATTCATTGAACTCATCATAACTCACAAGTAGTCGAAATCTGAGTGTAAAGCATTTACATGCACATCATCATTCTTCATTAGGTGGGTATTAAGTATCTATTATTAAGTACCTACATACACCGTTTAATGTACATTCAAGTATTTTTACAACTTCAAAAGTCGTAAACTCGTAACTACCTTGGTACGTTTAATTACGAAAAACATTGTTAAAATTAAACGTCTTTGTAACGTTTGTTAATGGAATGACAACTGGTAGTAATTATTAGTGTGAAAAAAATCAAACATACAAAATCATACATGTATATTAGTATGTAAAATGATTAAATAAAAAAAAACCTATCGATATATGCGTTTAGTATTTAGACTGCCCTGCATGTATTATATTTTAGTAAAAGATATAAATATTTATATGCTACTAAAGTAAATTTTAAATAAAAATAAAAATTAATAGCTAGTGGCTTTTTTTAATAATACAACTAAAATTCTTACTCTAAGAGCGTGCGATGAATGTACACGGCACACGACTTATGGATTTGATAATGGACAAATAGCCTTGAAAGTCAGACTAATTTTTAAAAGGATTGTCTTTGAAAACTTTATAAATAACGTGATAGGTATATACTATATATAATATATATATGTGTGTGTGTGTGTGTAAAATAATAATATAAAATGTTATGTAACTCTGCTCTTTATAAAGTGAAGAAAAATTAAGTGCGACAGGAAATGTGAATTTCAGGGACGGTGAAAACGTATAGATAAATCCGTCTTTGGCGCCGTCTCGATTATATATATAATAATGTTATATCCTTTACATCGTCGGTTATTCGTTCGTTAACAATTCGTAAAACGAAACGTATTTTCATGGAAATATATATAATTAGGGACAGACAACAGATAGGTTACAGTTATAATATTATATAACATAATCCCTATTAAATATATTAAACTATTATTTAATGACCATGCAAATTATTATAGCCTGCAGGCAAGTGCGGCGAGGTTAGTTTAGGTTGACTTCGAACCCCACAAACATCAAACGGAGCTATAATGTTTAACTCATCTTTCTCCGTTCTTATACTTTTTCCAGGGTAAAAAGTTATGGACGTCAAATAGAATTGCACATTATATTTTAATGTAAAATAATACGTGATAACGATTTGAATATTATTATTTGGCATTAAAAAAAAAAAAAAAAACTTGTCACTGACATCGCACGTACGTAATCTCTAAGCAATCACATCTTATACACCTCAGTCATCAATGAGGATAACAGTTATATACCCACTGCGTGTAAAACCTTTTTTGATGGATATTTTGGTCCCAAAATCATATATAATAATATATCGCGCCTATGTTTGGTTCGAAATAAGATCATATTCATCAGTCAACCTATGCGCATGAACGTATACATTCATTATACGTATACTAATGTCTAATACGTATTACATTGACGTACACTTTAATAACTATATTCAATGTTTTTGGGACGTGGGCATGAAAAATATTTTAGATATAGCACTACAACAGTCTGAAGGTCTGCCGATCACTCGGAATAACTACCAATCTCTCATCAATATTAAACCACACCTGACAATTTTCTTAGAAGAGAATTCCGAAGTATAATATTTTATAATCATAAGAGTTGTTGACTAGTTGTATGTAGGACAGGGATTTAAATGTCACGGACAAAACTAAAATATCGAAGTATGTAACAAATCAAAAATTAAAAATGTTAAATACAAAATTTAAAATACGTGATACATAATATATATATTGTATTAAAATATTTATATTTTAAAAAAATTGAATAAAATACTAGAGTTAATTATTTTTAAATTAATAATTAAATTAAATTAACTTTTTGAAAAAGTAAGACAGTGATACACTACATCTATGGTATTTTAAATTATTCACAAAATAAACGATGTACTTTGCAACATAATGTTATAATAATTTTAAGACTCTATATATAGTACCAAAGTCTACTACTATATTATGTCTATACAACTGATAGACAATAATATTTTTTGTTAAAATCATGATGATTTAAATAAGTAATTTATTTTTACTTTTAACCCTTTCAGTCCCGAATTTTTTTTTAGGTAAAAAAATTTTTTCTTCATATTTTTATTTTATATATTCTATAAATAAGTTACTGTTAAAATTTTAAATTTTTCGCACTACCCCTTCCCAAAAAATTTGTGATGTAAATTATAATGTACAACGGGATTTGCCGTCATAAAAAAAAAAAAAAATTATCATTACAAATAATAATTATTACAATAATTTTATTATATTTTTATAATTATTATTTATATATGTACTTATGAAATCAAATCATATTTCGATTTAGAAATATTTAACATTTTGATGACTGGAGTGGAGTGGAGCTCGAATGTTTGAAGGTACACTTTCCTCCTCCAAACATTTTAATATAATATTTCGCTAATCTAAAAGCTTAATAATTTCGAAACTTTCGTTCGAATTTCAATTTTCATGAACGTTAAAAAATCAAATTTATTTTACAAAAAATAAATACTACAGTTTATAGTTTGAATACACTTTGTAAAAATGTAAGTATTTAAGAATAAGATCTTAAATTATATTTTAAATCCCAGAAATTCATTATTGAAGAAAATAATGATATGCAAGGCGAATCACTTATTTTTTATTATATGATGTGTTTTTTGGATATATTTTACTAGGTACTTGATACAATTAAAAAACAAAAAAAAACAACATTAAACAGATATTAAACATGTAGTAATAGTAGTTTAGGGGGTAAAAGGAACTCCCGATTTTTATTTATACATAATAATATGCGTACAATAGATTGTAATGAATTCCTATTTTGTTTTATTGATTTTGTGAAGAGAGTCGTGCTTTTAATATTAATTAATTAAATTTAAATTTAAAAATAAACAATCAACTAACCGAACTTTCGTAGCATGAAAATCAATGTAAAAACTTTCAAAGCACTACATTTGATTAATTTTGAACTTTCATTAAATTCGAGAATTCAGAATCATAAAAACAAATAATATTGTTTTTACTACCGTTTGCCCGAAATTAATTCTGTGAAATTGCATACTCTGCTTTAGTCATTATAAAAACAAAAATCGACCAAAATTGAATGTTGATTATCAGTCGTTTCAAATACACGCAAACCCTAAAATGAAAAATAATCATGTTAAATATCCAAAAAAAAGGTAATTCTCATTGAAGTTTTGATTTATCGTTTTATTATTTTTTAAATTAAAATTCAATGCAATAGGTACCGAGTTATTAATTGAGTATGTGTCTGTATGTGTTCAGGGACCAGTGTAAAATAGGACGGTAATGAATACCACTGCCATACCATACGACGCCGTTCGTGAACAGATCACGGCATCTCTTTTTACATGACGATGATCACAATCAAAATTATGATAATAATATATTTGTACTAAGACCGATAAAATCAAAATGCGACGACTTGACACAATTCGTTCGTATTTGCGGGATGATAAAATGGAAAAATCACGACTCGCTGCAGTACTTACACGTTACAGGTGTGATAAAGAGTCGCGTAAGTACACACAATATTCCACGAGGATATGCGTTTTTATAAATTAGATGTCTGAAATACTCAAATATATTATGTGCAATTTAAATAATAAACTTACATCATAATAACAGTCATCGATTAATGAATTATCGATTAATATAAAATTAGTTTGTACATATTATAGGCGCTGAGGCCTACATAGGTTAGACACATATTATACGACGTATTATATATATATATATATATATATCGTAATAATCTAATACCGTGTATAAATTTGCAACGGATTCGTATAAAATTACGATTATAATTATTAAAATAATGGGATTTCATAAGATTGTGTATTCTAACGATTAATTTTTGTTATAATATAAACACATGTACAACTTCATAATATACAATACGAGACTTATACCTACCCATAACACGTTGCGCTCGCGCCACAAGTCATTTTGACAATAATAATAATAATAATAATAAAAATAATTGTTCTCGTAATAACCGCCTGCGCGGCAATATATTATCATTTTAATAATTATTGCGTTACAGGCACTTGCGAAATGACATTAACGTATTTTTCATATATATAATAAAAATATTATACATTGTGTTTAATTGGTATTTTCTTCTTCGTAAATCTTTGCCGTGTAAACGTTTGTCAAATCGCATCGCTACGGTACTCTTCCGCCTGCCCATTATAAATCACATCACCTTCTATATCGTTGCTAGGTAAATTGCAGTGATAATTATTATTGTGCGTGGGCATGAATAATAATAATGATAATAATAGTAATAGTACGAGTAAATAATATATTGTTGACAAACGAAGAAGAATAAGTCGTATTCAAAGTGTTACACTCCCGCATTTCATTAAAACAATATATTATAACGTCTGATTGCCTGTATAGACGTTTTAGTTGGGATATCTATCAACTATTTAAAGAACTGCATAAATAAATATAATATTATTAAAACTGTAAGAACTTTTATCGATTTTTTCCCGACAATTGAGTGGCATAAAAATACGTCCGATGTGTCATACCGCATATAAAATAATGTCGTGAATTCACTTGTAATTAATATCATGTATGTATTATGTACGGTAAAAAATAAATATAGCTTAAGTCCTGGACGCGGAACAGTCGGAAATGAAAAGTTAAAAAAACTTTAGACATTCATCGATGTATGCCGCTCAGGCAATTTATTGCTATACGGTTATATAATTTATATACGATTTTAAGATCGTATTTTGAGTTCGTGCTATATTTTTAGGTTTGATCAAACTTATAGAAATAATGTATAAGATGTTATATACTATTATGTTATTGATTTTACGACTAAACTTTTTTAACCTTAATGCAATGCAAAAATACTACACCCGAAAAGTTTCACTTGCTACTGAGTTTGGGTGGATTTTGTTTTGGATTTTTGAAATGCATTTTATAAAAACTACCTACAAAAAATGTATCTGAGAGCATTGAAACACTTTAATCAAAATCCTTTTTGAATGCGATTGATTTAAAGTTATACCAACTATCCGTTAAGAAATTGAACAAGTGCTCATCGATGACCGGTATTTGTGTTCCAAGTTATATAGGTTTCTAAAATAATTTATATCTAAACATTATTTAGACTTTCTTTCAGTTCTGGTACGAGTAAATAGGTTTAAATCGTTTGAATTTTTTTTAAAAAAAAAAAAACAGTAATATTTTCTGTAATTATTATATGAATTTATTGGTAGCATTCCAAAAAATGAATTCCTCAGTGACCCGAGGTTTCCTAACACTGTCCCCCACCATCAACAAACATGCATAGTTTTAAAGTCTACTGAAAAACCGGGATTGAAAATGTCATAATAAACTAGTGTCTAGTTTATTGATTTTTTTTTATATTCCAGAAATTTCACGTGTCACGTGGTCTTATAAAACATATCATTATACCGCTACCTGCTGTATAACAATATGTACTTTTATAGTTTATAATAAAATATAAAATCGTGTACACAATATAAATATAAATAATATATTATGTAGCACGCGTTACATATTATAATATGCATATCTATACAATACATATAAAAATGATAATATATTTAAATATAAGCGAGAAAAAATTTAAATTTTTTTAGTGTAAGCTCTAAAATTTTGCAAATCGAACACACTTTTTATAATACGAACAATACAAGTACACGTAAAACACTATATATATATAGTTTACGTGTATTATATTACGGCCGTAGTGTCCCAAATACATTTCGTAATAATTAAGAGAGCGCCACGCCGTTGTGTGTATCTACTACCTAATGTACCTAATGTATAATATAATATTATATAATATTTACTATTTGTCAAACCGACAATAATTGATATGACTTTCGACTGCGAGTCGTTTTACAACATCTTGTTTATGATAATATAATAAGGAAGATAATATTATGTATTATATTATTATTGATTACAGTTATTTGTATATTATATATACCTTTTCGGGTGACACACATTGACTTCTAAAAAAATATACCTATATAATACATACGTACTTTAGTGTTTAGAAGTATTCACAGAATAATAAATATATTATGTCTTATAACACGTCATATTAACAGACAATCGTTAAAATGTATTATTCATATTTTAAATTGATTGGCAATAGAATCAAAAAATTTTTAATTCTCTATAAGATTTAATCGAGCGAAATATTGGATTGTTAATAGCGTTTTTGTTTTATTGTACTATTATATTACCTATGTTATTTAGGTACACTGCAATACGTGACGTGACGGTTGAAAGTTTATATATTGATTGTGCGTTACTATAGTAATGTATAAAATATAAATAATCGCGAAGATATAAAAATATGTAGTACGCGTATTGCGTTTTATAAAATAAAGAATATATGCAGATATTATTATGATATGAATCGATCGGACCCGATGACTGTCACCGCCCTTAAACATAGGTTAAATGACTGAAAATATAATAATAACACTGTTGCTCTGCACAGCGCAGTAGGAAGCGTTCATCGCACTATTCTGCGAGTAATATTTATAAGTATACAATAAATAGTATTTTATTAATTGTAGTCGGTCGAAATCAAACGGAGTATTAAATCGCTATATGAAATATTCAAAATACCTAAAGCCGCTGTATACATGCGCATAATAATCACATCATTGCTGATAGGTAATACCTTAACAGACCCTATAATAAACGTATTTCTCATTTTCGCGTCGAAGTATTGAATATTATAATAAATCCGTTGTGGCGTTGTCGTGTAATGTTATTATGTTAATATTGCTATGTATTATTTACCATTATCACGATACGTTTAAATACGATTAAACGTGACCCGCCCCTTAATAACACTATTTAATCGAGTCGACTTTGAGTTTCAGCGAGATTATACCTATACAGTGAGTATAATATTATACTCTCCGATTATTTAAAACAAGCATATCAAACTCGCGTTAAAATAAAATGTTTTTCCTTCATTTTTTTGTGTACCTATATTATATATATATAAGTATATATTATTGCCCATATAATATTCTATTCGATATTAATTTTGGCTCTGCAGTCGATACTCAACGTTTAACACTTAACCTGACCTATAATATAATATTATTATATATGACGTGTTCAATTCGACTCGACTAAGAACGTAAATCGTCATAGTCGACGACGAGTTAAATTCACCATTAACCGATTAACTATGAAAACATATTATCAATATTCTCGCTTATAAAATTATCGCACATAAATTTTGTAGGTACAGTTCATTGAGTACAAATCTCGCGCGATATCGACGCAGACAGGTATACGCTATATATTATAATATTAGGTGTGATATCCTGTATTATCACTTTTACCTGAAACTCGAGATTAATGCAGTATTATACAACCTGTTGACCTATATATTATTGATTTTTAATATTTTTACTACATGATACATTATTAAACTTGTATAATTATAATATTATTAAGTGCACTTTTGGCAAAAATGTACTTGCCAATAATTAACGTTCGTTACAAATCGTGTTAGCAATGAATACGAGAATAATATATTATTAGAATATAAAATACTATTACGTGGAATATGGAGATTTTTTTCATGAGATACAATTCCGAAATTTAATTTAAAAACAATTTTTTTTTTTTAATACCTATTTATAAAATTGTAGAATTCACTTAAATCTCAAGAACAATAAAAAGATATGCTCAGCACATTTATTATTTGCTTATAATTTACTCGTAATAAACATAAACAAATAATATAGAGGTATTTAATAAAAACATCATATTCGTAGTTGTTCCTCTCTGTATAATAATATTGCTGTATACATAAAACTGTTTTACCTGATTATGTCGGGAAAAAATTAAACAAATGTAAGAAACACGTAGTCTTTTAACACGGTCACAGTAACAGTGGTTTAGTGTAATATTTGTAAAAAACAAAACAATTTTCAAGTAAGCACTTATTTTTTAAAGAACATTGCGGTGAATCACGTGGTGACTGGTGAGGAAGTTTCAAATAAAGCGTGCGTATAACTACTACCGGAATCTCAAAAAATATTATTTATCTAAAGTTGTATATTAATACGTATGGAGAGAGTCGTGGTGGTACGTACTGCGTGGGAAATAAAAATAATTCGCTCATAATATTATAATTATTATTACAATGTTATGATTTATTTAACTGCAGCACAAACGTATGGTGTATGAATAGGGTACATGTAATATCGTTATTAGCTAGTCAGCGAACTGCGATTGTGTTTTGTCGGTTTATAACAGAACCACGTTTTTGTATTGCAGCACGTGTACATCGCATGACAAGAGTTAAAATACTGTCAACTCGACGAAATAGTACCGTTTCTAAAAGGTTTCCGAATTTTTTTTTTTACGCATCTCCGGACGCGTTTGATGTGTGTACGTTCTTTTTAGTCTATATAGCCTCGTTTAAAACGTCTCGCCGCTCATCGCGCGTAATACAATTGGCATGTGGCTGTCGTGTTGTGCGCACGTCACTCTGCAGTAGATCGAACACTGCAATTTATTATAACACAGACAACAATAATAAAATAAACATTTTACTCTATAAACACTTATTATACCACCGTACAGTCGTCTAATGCCAGTATGTGCAGTATGTATAGATATGTAAGAGTGCAAGACATTAACGAGTTAGGTTGGTTTTAAAAGTAAAAGTCAAGCTGACACATAACGAATTACTTTTTTTTTAAAAAATAATTCCAAACTTAAAGAGTTAATATTCATCCCATGTTATAAAACTTAGTAACTAATCAGTAAATTAATTTTATTGTTTATATTATTTATTTAATTATTTATGTTTTTTGGTTAGAATTTCGCATAGTTTTAACATATATTTTTTTTAAATACGTGTACAAAACTTTGTATACATTTTCATATAAAATTGTACTCACTCAAACATATTCATTTCGGGTCTCACAGCTTACTAGATACCCAATTAAATTTAACGTTTATAAATTGGCACTTATGCATTAAAATTCCATTAAAAATAATTAATAACTTCGGTAAGTATACTAAATAGGTAGGTACTAGCTATCATTTAATGGTTTTCTCTTATATTATTTTTTTTATTAATATTACTTTTTTCCTTTTTCTTTTTTAATTGATCTTAACTTTTGCGGCAGGGCCATTAGCTATTACTTTAATTATATAATATATTAGTTTTTATGTATCATATATACAAAATTACATTATGGTTTTATGTTTATCAGATTTTGTTATTGCAGAGCTTTAGCAAAGATTGTAGAAAAAATAAATTCAACTGATTTTTGATTGACTAAGGTAAGTTACGTTTAGAGTAATAAATATGAAGTAATGTAAATGTATTAATTTTACAAATAACGTGTTGTGTGTTAAATGTTAATAACATAATAAAATATTTACTGTTTTTGGTAATTATTTATTTTACTTTTTTATTTACTACTATTTTTTTTTATTCGACTTGCTATATTACGAAAAGTATTATATATTTTAGTAGTAATATAAATATATCATAAAATATACTTAATAATATAGGCTAACATGCTTATGCTTATAATTATTTTTCGTTTGCAATGATTTAACATTGAATTTAAATTGAATACATACATTACGGACTGTAATTTATTTACAGTAATACAGTTACTCAAAATGAGATAAACTCTAAACTAATTTAAACCTACTGTGTAGCAAAATGGTCGATTACCACTTTTTCTCTTTTTCCCATACATTGTAATTTTTATAAGTTAACAGTAAATAAAAGAACATTTTGAATTTAATTTATAAAGTATTAAAATTATTAGTTACTTCACCAGCCTTGTACCTATGAGTGTTATATAAATATTAATTTAAATAATTATCGGTTGTTAGTTTCAGTGTTAATAATATGTTTTTTGGGACGTACACATATAAAACAATTATAAAATCAAACAATTTTCAGTAATTAGGACAAGGCCATTCTTGTGTGTAAAATTTGCTCTCGCCTATCTCTCGAGACAATATTTAGGTTTTCTATTTTATCGACTTAGCGCGAAACGCGATATCAACAAACCTCCTAATCGTCTTGGTGGAGTTTGATAAGCGTCGTTACATATACTTTTTTGTGAGTCAACCGAGTGATTAAACTATTTTTTTGCCACAATATCAATATTCATATGTGTACGATTCCAAAACATATAACCTATACGTTTATTTTTCAATTTTAGATATTATTATATACACACGCGTGACTATAATACTTATTATTAAAGAGAATGAGATTTGGCGATGACACGTGCGTATGCGAATATATATATATACACACACACATATATTATATTGTACTGTCGCAAATTATATAAAATCAGTTTAGGAATTATTAAACAGTAAACACAAATTATCTCGACATCATATAATATATTATGCTCTTTTGTCTGCCTCGTTCCAATTTAACTTTTAAAATATTAAGTGTTTATACAAGTATTAGTTGATAAATTGGTAAACTTAAATTTTCAAAACAAATATTTTGCAAATATTTGTTTTGTAAACAAAACAAAAAGAAATTATTATAAATGTATTAAAATTATAATTGTGACTGTTTACGATACTTTATTAAAATTATAAAAATATTAATTTAAAAATGAAATTTTTGTTTGGAACAAGTAAGGCGTGTGACATCCTGCAAACAAATACAAACTTGAAAAACAACCTTCGATCAGCAGTATTTTTCAAACATAATATATTGTATTGTTGAAAAAATATAATCGATTTTTTAATAATTGCATAATTATCGCCGGATCTGCTCTGCTGCAATAATATAAATTGTTTATTATTATGACGTATTGACGTATGTTCTATGTTTTTATTTTTGAGTTTAAAATCTCGCCACTCGACGATGTGCATTTTATTTCATATATTGTGTAATTATTATTATAATATTACGCCAATATGAGCTTAAACTACAACTGTGTACAGAGAACTAATTGCGTCAGAAGAAATTATTGTTTTTACCACAAACAATATATAGGATTACATTCGCAATACGCTTCCGCTGGATCTGCATCATAATATTGTTATTATGAATTGGTATATAAACGCGGTCTTTCAATATAATATTATAGGTATATAATATTTATATGTTTTAAAAAATTATTCGATCGTTCTGTTGAATTTAATATCTCGTAATAATATTATTGTCAATCGCTGAAACATGATAAAAATCGATCGGCGCCGGGATTTCGCATTGTTTTCATATGCAGCAAGTTTCGCGTCGACAGACAGAACACGCACGATAATAACAACACGACGACGCGACGACAAGAAAAATAAGCTGTTTTTCAAGGCTCTAAGACGGCTTTACAGTAGGTATATATTTTTATTATTGTTTTTCTGCGTTACGCACTGTTCGAATGGATTTTTATTTTCATACGCTGCAGGTGCCTGTGTCATTGTTATCTACTAAAAAAAAAAAAAAGCCACAATAATAATAATAGTATTATAATGTATACGCGGTGTATCGTTCCTCCGAGACGTTTGATGTAATATAATCTATATTATTCGTCTTGATCACGGTTATCGTTATATATATAACTATGGTCTGGATACATAATAAATCATTGTAAAACCGTAACCAAATTGATATTGATTTCAATTCAAAAACAATTACACCGGTCTAGCTATATGTGTCGTATTTATACCAATACGACATTGTATAATGTCAAAGGACGATATACGCCGTTGTTCTGTACCCACGCGAAAGTTTATAATATGTGTGTGTGTGGGTGTGCGCGTTTAGTACTGTATGATGCTTCCGTGTACAATATAAAGTCCAAAAGTTCATGTTACTCATCTAATAAATGTCACCGGGCCGTCGATTTGTTTCCGGAAACCGGATGCAGTACTGCTACGCCTTTGTATACATCATTGTTACGGCGGTCGCTTTATAGAATTCAATTGCATTTCTGAGTCATTGTTTCTCTTTCCGACAAGTTCTACATTTACTACTGCACACACAAAACACAAAACAAGCAGCACACACACACACGGTTGTTGTGTTTAGGATTTACGTTGTACGAAAGTAATTTCCTTTATCCCGACTCGTGGTGAAGGTTGATGAATAATAGGAGGTGGGTAGGATTACCTTCCGAGTTTTCGTTTGTTTTTCAGTTGATAACGATCGATCGATCCTAGGGTTTAATATATTACATCAGTAAAGATGCCAGTTGCTCGGAAAATCGCATCCTCCTCTAATACGCCTATATAAGCATTTCAAAAGACGCGTAAAAACGACGACGATTGCTCAATGCTTTGCTCCTTCCCTCCGAGTTCCGCAACTGGCCGTACGCGATATTATAATAATAATATATACGTTACGCACACATCATGTGGTGTATTATAAGTTATAATACGTAAGGTGCTTGTGCACATTTTCAAGGTTTATTTTTTGCAAAATTACACGTGTACGAAAATGATGGATCGCGGTAAGTATATTATATAGAGGTACCTATACTACTAATAGATGTTCATGTATAAATGCATAAGACGATTATTGTGATAATAATAAGTAATAACTTTATATTTTACATCGCGTATGCGAGTAGAGTAGTCGTCATTATTTTGAGTACGATTATCATCATCATCGTCGTAATCATCACAACTATAATATTCGCAGAACATGATAGTATAATATTATATATTGAACGATACGTCTCACGTTATTAGCAGAGGTGCCTGACGTACTTCCTATATATACATACGACTTGGTACAGTGGTCCGCGTGGCCGCGTGTATCGCGCGTGCAAAACGTATTATATTATGCACTGTATGATTATATAGAGGTACGCCGATGGTAGTATTATACTCACGCCGCCTAAAATGGCGTACCTATAATAATTTAATATTTTAATAATATAATATAATATTATATACATAGGTAGGTACCTACGATGTTTGTAACTCCAATCACGCCGAAAGTTGATTAGCCAACGCGACTCGATGGCTCGTCGTGCGACGCATTGTCATAAGTCATAACAATAATTTGTATTAATAACGAATTGCGAACAGGTATAATATACAATACACATAAATAAATATATATGCCGTATATTGACAAACGATGATGATGATGATGATCATTATTATTATTTGTTTATTCGGAATGCGTTGTTGGTGATAGTAATGATAATAATAATAATAATAATAACTATACATTGCTGCAAGTACACGGGTTATTTACAAAGTTTTATAGGTAATTAAGTACCTACGTAGGTACGTAGGTATATGTGTGTGTGTGTGTGTGTGTAAGTATGCATAATATTATCAAACCGTTTATTACACCTTTTTTATTTTCTAGCATGCTGTACAAAGTGATTATTTTAATATTATGCATACGACTAAAAATGCATTGATAATGTATTGTCATGTAATACGATAAAATATAATATACGTAGGTAGTAGATATCTGTATCTGTATATTATTATCGTTGACATTTTTTTCCAAAGCCACCAAAATAAAATCTATACCTACGATATGATAATATTATAATAAAAAAAAAAAAAGATAAATACAACACGGACTTTAGAAAATTAAGCATTTTTTATACTCAGTTTTCGCGGATATATATTAAACTGAATGAATGGCGTATTATATATTATCTACCCATAAATATACAACTAGAAAATTTGTCTCGTTGTTTTTAAAACAAATATAGCAATGATAACATTTTAAGTGGTTTTTGGTGGGATCACTCCTTTACAAATTGATTGACTTGCCTACAGTATTATAGAAAAAATGAGTTTGATAACTCTTAAAGAAAAAAAAAATTCAAAAATTATATCAACCTCTAATAAGTATTTTGTTTGATTTTAGTGTTTTGATTCTTATAATAATTATAAATTTTACATTCTAAACACAGTGTGTTAATGCGTTTTAGGCCCACAATAATAATGGTATTTATGCTCCAGGTCAACATAAATTCTGATGATGTATTC
Source organism: Aphis gossypii (assembly GCF_020184175.1). Lineage (NCBI taxonomy): Eukaryota > Metazoa > Arthropoda > Insecta > Hemiptera > Aphididae > Aphis > Aphis gossypii. Next base: position 29,284,685 of record NC_065531.1, read on the forward strand.
TCTTTGAGTTTGATAGAAAATATCGAGGCAAAAATACCTATGAAAATAATTTTGAGTAAACAGTAGTCAAAAGCATGAAAATTCCGTTGTTTTTAAAACTATATTAAAAAATCCGTTAACCAAAAAATTATTTATTTAAAAAAAAAATACAATAATAATTATAATTACTATAGGTTTTGTTCTGTATAAGAAAAATATAGCATGATACTTGATAATTTCTCTGATTCATAGAAAAATAATGAATCATAGATATGGATTTATGTTAGGTTCGTTTTATTTGTTGCTATGGTAATGTACAAGCCATAAAATATTATTCACCGGTGGCTAGAGGCAATCTAAATTTATTGTGTAACGCAAAATGTCAACATTATAACGAAAAATCTATCACAATAAATTACGAAAAACAAAAATTGTATCCAGTCCAAAAACATATCTATGTTAAAAAAAAAAAAAACAAATTAATTATTCGTACATCGTACACAAAAATAATATTATATTTTGTTGTATGGATAAAACTCTACTAACCAGATAATTTATTTAGATAGAACTAATTGTAATCAATATTGTTTGCCCCCAAATGACAAGCGGTGTTCAAAGTCCAAATAATAAGAAGTTAAATATTTAAGTAGTTACAATATTGCTGATAATAGTAGGCATTACAATATTATATTATATAGTTGTCAATTTCGTTCAATAAATCATTTAATTAAAATGTATATTAATACTATTTTGAACGTTAGTAATTTATTCATCACGTCGCACTTCTCACTTTATCCAATTAAAATATGTAACCGACATTTTTACCGTGAACTTTGTTTTTATGTTTCAGACTTTTTATACATTATAATATTGAAATTCTAAAAAATATATTTTTATTTTAAATATGGAACCAAAAAGTACCTATATTATAATTTAAAACATATAAAGTTGATACTTGGTACTTGTAATAAAATAAAAAATAAAATGTATAGTAATTTTAATGAAAAATCGCGTATTTAAAATGTACATATTATTATTGAAATCAAACTACCATTTTTAGACTTGCACCATGTACAGGTAATATGAATAAAATATGATTAAAAATCAACATATAATATATAATAATAAATAAATCAACACGTAAAAAATTAACATTTAACAAACCTATAAAAAATTCAATTAACTAAAAAAATTATAAGTTATTATATTATATTATAGTTATACCTTATTATGATATAGATATTTTAATATTTTAAAATTAATTATTTTTATCCTTTTCAATTATAACCTCGAATTTGTAAATAAGTGGGGATTATATCAATTGGGACCAATAACAAACGATTTAATATATTCCAGACGTGTATATCACCTTATATTCATTAATCTTTATGTATTATCACGAAGCCTCACCACGGGTTAGGTTATCTATACAAATATTTTTGATTACTTTACAAAATATATGTTTATTTATTAATTTTGCTACGAAGTCATCAGTAAAGTAAAATATATTATCATATTAAAATATTTTATTTCAATATATTCACGTAGTCACGTCAAACATTGTACTCAGCCACTTATTAGCCACGTATTTCTCCGTTTGGTATTAATTTGTCGTTAATTAAATTCTATAAACACTGTATTAAAGATCACTAATGTTTTATAGTTACTATCAAACACGTAACATACTTAATAAATTATATAAAAACAATGTTTCCATAAACATTAAAACTTTTCAATAAAATGTATAGTCTTTGCCATCAGAAGAACCACCTTGTATATTTATTTCACATTCAGAGAGCGAGGACTCTCGTTAGATGTCAATAAATACGCGTACGCGATTGGGATGTGAATTCTCGCCTATTCGTACATACAATAATAATAATACGTACAGAAGTAGGCATAGGTATATCATATTATGTATATATATATATAAGCGTGTGTGCCTAAATCATCATAATTAATTTTACAATACGATAATAAACGCACGTGTGAGTACCTATAATATAATATACTTAATAATGGATGGATATACCGTACATCGTACATATATATTAATATAATGTGTACGAATGTCGAATGCGAATTTATGTGTCCGGAACAATAAGTTGTGTATAACGACCCCAATGCAAGTATATAAACACGAAATAGCGGTTAAACCGCGGAGTATTTAAATCCAAGGATGGTTTAATCCAATCGAGCGCCTAAATGAGCAGGTCTAATATTTGTAATAACTAATAAAGGTACTTAGTTATTATACATAGATATCAATTTTAGTAAATCGTTCAAATCTCAATGTGTATAATAATATTGATAATAATTTTAATCAACCAAACGATTCTTTGTTGTTTTTACAGTATACAGAATAATTTAGCAAGCGTGCTGAATTGCTAAAACCCATTATCCTTTTAATAGTGAATTTATTCTCATTTTCAAAACTGACGCTTTTATATTTAAAAAACACTCCTTGAATACTAAAAAAAAATCTCACAAAATATCAAAATATAATCTTCTAAGTGTATTTAAAATTTTCAAAAATTAGATTTTGAATAACTGCAGTATTATTGAAGAAAAATTGGTTAGCGCACTTGCAGGAAAATTATTCCGGACATCACATAAACAGTAAACACTAAATTATACTATTCGTGCGTACAGTATGGGTACAACGACAACATATTTTCTGAATTCAAACTACATCCATACGTCATATCATATGGTTTTTATTTATTTAGTTTTTTGTATACGATAAAGATCATACACAAGTCTAATAGACTATAGTATTACTCATTAGTTATTTATGTTTATAATTTAATTTTTATTATACGTCATCGAAGTTTTGGTATTAAAAAGTTTAATGGCCTCCTATACAAGGTTCTGTTAAAAGTTTAGGTACAGATACACAAATTAGATTCTCTTTATTTCTACAAGATGAAAACTCAAAAAAAAAAAACTTCGATGATCTTGGTGTTTAACCCTGATTAAATAATCGTATTTAAATCAAAAAATATAAATTTAAATCATTTCATTATTGAAATTGGGTTAAATATAGCGTTAATATTTAATGAGCACAGCAAAAAATTATCAAAAATACATAAATAGCCATTACTCATTTTATTATAAAACAAATATTAAAATATGATTAATACTAATAGTATTCGATTAATATTATAATATGTTTAATGTGTATAATATAGACTGTATACTGGGAATATGTTTTATACTATCACGATTGTATTTTATAGAAACTGAGTATTAATTGACTTTTTGTCAATTTCTCAGGTATAAATATTTAATTTATTACATTTTACTGGGTAAACAAAATATATATAATATATTATTATATTTGCAAAAAAAAAAAATAAGACAAGTAATAAAATTACAGAATGGATTTACTTTGAATTATGTTCAATTAAAGTTAAAAAAAACGGGTAAGTGGGTACCGTTCTGCTATACATTAGGTGCCGTTTGGATCACTATTATATTATATTTTAGGAGTGTTAAACTTGAATCCAATAATAGGTATCATTGTTAACGAAAAACGATTCTAAACAAAGATGATTTGTTAGCCTAGGATATAATTTCAAGTGGTTGGTAAAAATGGTGGTTTATGTTTTAATGGCTTGAATCCACCAAAATTGAAGTTTTTTTATAATTATTATTGTAACCTTAACTTAAGGAAAATCTTGTGTTAAATTTTCAACTCTTAGCTACTTATACAAAATTTTTTACGAATTATACCTACAAAATAATTTAAAAATATTCATGATTTTGACGAATTTTTGTCAATATTTAAACTTCAAATACTAATAAAAAAAATTGTACCTATGTGTTCTTATAATTTTTTTTACCACCATAAGAATAATTTATGAGGAACTTTGTATTTTTTTTAAGTATTTTGATTTAGCCAAATGAATTTTATCGACACTTCAAAAAAAAATTCTTAGAAATATTGAAAATTTCAGTTGTCGATAAATAGCTAAAAAAAAGTCAAAATATTTTGAAAATCAAATCATGTAAATAAAATGACAATCTAAATAACTGGTGAATATTCAAGTATCTACGACTTAAACTTTTTGAATTATTACAAATATTTAAAATCGTTTGAGGATAAATCGTTGTTGTTACGCTATTTAGTAACAATTTAAAAATCTAACGCACTTAAAATTTTTCTAAAAATGATATTGTTGAAACAATGATTTTATAACATACATTTATTTTTATAAAAGAAACAATAACCTGCTTAATATTTAATTATTATAATATGTTCTTATATTATGTTTAAACTGCTGGACTAATTAGTCTAATTAAACATACTAGTTACTCTAATAGTAGTCTAAAGTAAATCTAATTAAAAAAAGCATTAAATTAACTTCGCGTCAGCTTAAATATAACCAACCTGTAGTTATGCAGTGCACATTATGTTGGAAATGAATACATTATAATAAACGAAATATGTTTATTATACTATATAAATACAATATTGAATAGGTATAATATATAATTAAAAATATGGAAAAATATTTCTCTACAATAATTTTAACTATACAATTTTTTTTTGCATTAGAAAATATAAAATATAAATATTATTAATAAAAAATGCAATTTGTTTTATACCTACCATCGGCTACACAACTTAAAACTTGCTATATAGTTTTGCTGTAAATAAAGGAAAATTCGATAATAATTTACTGCACACTGAATAACAGGCACACACAATTAAATTTTGTCTAGTCTAGATTAGGTATATACCTACATATTGATGATAAAACATAATATGCATGTATGCACATTTTATAGTAAATTCTTTTAATTAAGTATAAATTCAATTGGATAGGTAACCGATAACCTTTTTTATACATATAACTTTTACGGGATAACTTCATTCTACAGGTCATATTATACATATTACTTCGCCAACATAGAATAATTACTATATGTACTATAGTATAATCATCAAACATATTATATTATTATTAAAGGTACCTAATATCTCCAATACGCCTGTTTATTATAATAAACGTGTATAAGTACACGTTTACGCACTAAATTAGCAGTACAAATAATAATTATTATATGCACCTTTAGTCATTAAACGAGTGAAATTAAAAATCATAATAATTGTTTGACCTTGAAAAATGTCTTATTTATTATCAAGATTAAAAACTAGTTGCACATAAGTACTGAATATAGGTATATATTGTATACTTACCAATATATGTGTTACGTTATGTACTATTATTTATGTATATTATATTAAAATAATAAATTACGAATAATATTGATTTCGAAAATTAGAAATTAGATATACTTTTTACTTGGTATATGATTTTAAAATATTATTATTTATTATACGCAACATGATAATAATATGATAATAATAATAATAAAATGTGCATTAAAATATTATTCTTTTAACATGAATCTACAAAGGGCCCTAGAGCGCTTAGTAATGAAAACTCTTTTGGTGTTAAATTTCATCGATAACGTTTTTTTCGATTATTTAATTTTATGTTTAATAATATGAAACACATACCGCGTAATTACATAATACTAAAATATCCGTTTTTACGTTTATATACTACTCTCGTAATCACCCGATTGCTATTTTTATTTATATTTGCACACAAATACTTCTACTCGGTGGAAAATCTGCTACAAGGTCGACGAGCTAATTTCGCAGCAGGTATATTATTTTAAACATTTAGAGCTTTACACAAGGTCTGCCCCCATAGTACCGTTTATTGAAATCATAAAAAATACAGTAATTAGGTATAGTATTTAAGCCCTTCACCTCACCAGGGTTTACTTTCACTTAGTTGTGTTGATTTTAGCCTTAGAGGGGCGCCTTCTGGGACATCTTGAGAGATCCTTCTTTTAACTCTAGTCTCATCGGTCGCCAGAAGATCTGTTGAGGCATGTCGATCAAGATAAGAGAGGTCTCGTTCTATAAAATATAATGGTGCATATAAATGAGGGTCACAGATCTTAGGCCCCTAATCCGTTTGTCCCTGGGTTTTAGCAATGGTAACTGCTATGCTGGATCACACTATTCGTATATTGGTTTACGAGCGGCATCATAAAGAAGCTGGCTTATCAAATACGATTTTCAAGAACTTCCTCTTTAATTGGCTGGATCAAATTAAATTGGATATGGATCTGACCAAGATGGACACCTTATACTTACAGTAATAATGCAAAACTATAATTTCGACTAATTTCGTCTCATTGCGTGCAGTTGGTAATTAATAAAATGTATTATTAAATAATAAATATAAATCGAACTAGATATTTTTTCACAAAAATTATGAAATAGTTACAAACTCATGATGGTAACTTAAAATATCATGTATTTTAATATCCTTAAGCAGAGTGTCTTGATGCCTTTTTTTTCTCATCGTAATTAACTTTTTACTAGGTAGTCAATATTTTTGAAAATCTTTAATCTATTTTTTAGAACTTAATGTATTTTTTCATTTTAACTATTAATTAAAAGTAGTTAGTTTTGAATTACTAAATCATAGATTTAATACTTATTATTATTTTCGAAAGATTAACTTGTAAAAATTTGACAAATCATTCTTATTATTGAAATTTAATAATTTATTCAGATATTATTAACATTATTTATTGCAGGTAATTTATAAATATTATCTGATGCGTGTTTTAAAGCTTGGGATAGTAGATACAAGCAGAGTTTTTAATTTATTTAACAATTTGATTTATAACTAGTTGATTGAAAATAGTGTGAAAAATATAAAATCATATATTTCGTTCATTATAGTGAATATAGTTACGTATTTTTTATTTTTTTTTTTTTTGTATAGGTATAATATTATACATACTATAGGTATACTTCCCTATATTATTGTAATTACTAATATTGAACTTTTTCACTTTCCAGTATTATTTTTAAACATGTATTATTATGGCGCAGTGAACAAATTTAGCTATAATTTAGAATAATTTAGAATACATTTTATATTATAATTTATCATACCTACGTAAAATATTATACATAAAAGTCTATATTGCATTTTGTAGTAAAATATGGGAATATCATTATACAAATTACAATACTCTTTCACCGATAAGGACCGATATACGTATAAATGTATAATATATAGTATGTAATGTAGTCTTGCAAGTCGGTGCTTGGATTTGAACAACTATATAATATATTATTCGTGATATAATATAATAAAAAGAGGAATTGATAATTTTAAATGTCAAACCGACAAATTCTCGAGATACACGCTCACTCTTGTGTGAAGAACTGCGGGATTCACTGCTATATTTATCATATTAATATGTAATTTTTCTTCTCCTGAACACAGGATAATGAATATCTAAAAGCAATGTTAAGCGCAGAAAATCTGTGAAATTACTTTTTTTTTTTAATCTTTTGTCCTCTGTTTGTGATACTTTTGAGTATTCAAACTTGACTATAATTATAGTGCTTGAACGCCACGGGTATTGTATCCAAATATACTCGATACAAGTGTATAATACTGTATTATATAGAATTTCTCGTCTTGCTTTTTCTTCTGCACCAAGCGTTGTTCATGCGAATCAGCAGTATCTATACCACGGTGCACAAAGTTTCGCTTATGGTTTTTATTAAAGAATGATCAAAAAAAAAAAAAATCAACGATAACACCTGAGTGGTCCAAGTCTTCAAATCAAAACCAAGAAATAAATAAGAACCTTGCAATTTAGAGATGTAAAAAATGGGTTTGTATACAGCGCTATTTATGTAGTATCAAACAAATCTTCCCATAAATCGTTAACTTCAAAGACTTATGAATCAAACCCAACTGCGTAATATCTAAACTGATTTTATTGATATATATTAGACAATATTATCCGTGTTTGTTACAAGTAAAATATATTTTGATGTTCAAACACTTTATAATTTATTATGAGATGTATACAAATAATAATACTATACCAAAAATGAAAATACGTTGTTTTGATTTAATTTTGTCGAAATTTACTCAAGGCTTGTATAAATATAATTTTATAAAAATATATACTTACCCATAAATATGAATCTAACAAATGTGCAATTACACATAAATACTGTAGATATATAATATGCTATATACATAATATAGTATTTATATACGCTAGGTAGTTGAATAGGTATAAATTTCGTAAGAACCACGTAAACAAATTTCATTAATTAGTGTATAATGGAGAGCAAACTCATCCTTTACACATTAACTCCGACATTTCATTGGAACATTTGTGATAAAGTTTTATGCAGGTTTGTCTCTCAACATTTAGTCAGGGTACATATAACACTTGTATATAAATACATATTATATATTAATATCTATACACATTATATAACCATACGTATATTTTATATTGTGAAGAACTGAAGAATGAAGTTACCAAATATGTCTATGCATACGACTAATTAATAGGTATATTGACATATATTATTATTAAATAAGTAGTTTTTTCTAAACGATATTTGTTGTATTCATTATTGTATATGTGTATATGGGTTAAGGCGAGGAGACGAGTGTGCACTTCAATAAGCACTTTGTTAAAACAAATTATATGAATAAATATTACATAGGTATCGATTACTTTAGTAAGTATATAATAGTACTACTGTGTTAGACCTGTGTTGAATCATTATGAATATTTTTTTCATCGTGAATTGACGGTGACTAGCCCATAGCATTGTATAAAAAAAAATTAGTAACTAATATAATATATAAATATTAAGTTTTCAGTAGTGTATATGTCGTTTACGAAAGATTAGACAATGCACGTAATGGTCATTATTCGTTAGTGATTACTGATTAGAGAATGAACTATTGGGATCCTTTGTAGCTAATATAAAAGTAATCAATTAAGTAGTGTTTTACTCTTTTAATTCGTTTTGCACAAAATTTATTGTATACATGTATTATTGTCTATCGTAATAATGATTATAGTAATTATATCATTGGAGCTTACGTAATACTTCACCGTACCTGCAATAAAAAAAAAAATAAGATTTATTTAGAAAAAAACCTGATTCCGATAAGCGTAAAAAAGTATTTTATGAACATTTCGAAATAATCATCCTGCAGTTTACTACTATACCACCAAGTGATGCATTAAAGTATTTTATAACTATAGCGTTTATAGCTGGGTGTCAAATGTAGTTTCTATTGTATACTAATAATATGTATGGACGTACGTGCAATTTTTATATGTATTTAAAATAAAATAATAATATAATATGTATATTGTATAAAGTGAAATCGCAATTACTGGAATAAAATACTAAGTAGGTCCTTTGAAGTCACGGTTATCTACCTACTGTATAGAATATATACGAGAATACGAGATTGACGGACTAGATCAATAGTCCTAGCACAATTAATGTAGGTATATATAGTAGCCAGTAGGTAATAGGTATAATAGTCGTATAGCAAATAAACTAAAACGAACTAGTCTTGATCAATTAATGCTACAAGTCTGTTTTTCATTCGGAGGAAAAATCCGCCAATATAACTACCTAACTATCAAGTGTAAATTACGTTAAACTGTTATTTGACGTTAATAAACCAATAATAATAAATGTATAAAACAAACAAAATTAGGTCACACTTGGCCGCAACTAATGCAATATTATTTATTATTATTTGTGTGTTGTGTTTTAATAAAGTTTTAAAACAACATGAAATCCAAAACTCTTTCATCACGTCTTGTACACATATAAATATCCATAACACGTATACTAATTCTTTCTCGGATACTTTGATTTTAATCACATATTGAATTATTTAACAACGAATTTAATAATTTAACAATAGTCCATATCAGTAAATATACAAGCTATCGGGTGACATATTATACTATAAAATAAAATATTGTATTAATAACCTTAAAAACCAATAATTAAATAATATTATATAGTATTTACTATTTTACTTATTATTGATAAAAATATATAATAAATATTATATCTATACACGGACTACGACACTAATATTATAGCAAGTATACCTATAAAGGTTTACTTGAATGTTAAGTACGAATGAGCCATGTATATATGACTGCATAGGTTGAGTAATGAGTAATGAATAATGACTAATAACTCAGTAATATATGGTAAAGAATATAATAGGCACTTACGCTTAAAAAGCAAAAATATTTGTTTTCATTTTACTTTGTACGAATAGTTATGTTTATGGAATCTTATGGTTTAAGTTAAAGGTCACAAAAAGTTATTCTCTCGATTTCACCATATCATAGATTTTTTCTTGGTTATCTAGGTACATCAGATCAGATTTTTTCACTATTCATTTTAATTATTAACTATTAAGTAGATACTGTATATTTATGACATTGATGATTTTAATAATTTTTTTTTTTTTTTAGGTTTTTTAGAAATTATTGATGAACATCATCGTGAATTTGTTGTTGAAAGGATATACCAAAAAAATATTATGTATTAAAAATTTAAAAGATCCATAACATGAGAAAATAATATTATGATAAGTTTATTAAATGTATGTATGTTGCCATGTTGGTATCATATATTATCATTCGGAATGTGCAATATGCAAACTACAGTATATTGTATAATATTGAGTACTATACATACATATAATATATTCTGAAAGGACAATGGTATATAATATTAATATTAAATAAAGTCGATAACTGTACTGGTCCATCGTTCAAAATGTGATAATACTAAATAGTTTCAGTTAATATATTATCACTAGGTTGATATTAATAGTATTATAAACCTATTATAGGTACTGGCCAATCTGACAGTGCTCTCCTTATTTAATGAGTACCTATAATGATAAAGGTCGACTGTCTCCACAAATTTGCCTAGTAATATAGATTGATATAACTATATAAGTACCTATCTACTTTCCATTAACAAAAATCTGATAAGAAAAAACTTGCCGTGTATTTAGGTCAACAAAACATTTTTAAGGGTAGTTAATAGAGGTCAATCTCACCCTAAAATATTCATCCCGCCAGATTATATCGAACGGTCAAATATTATTTTTCAATCGATATTATAAAAATTATATCCTGAATCGGACTAATTGGTCTTGATGATTTTATAAAAATTACCTTACGACCAGTAAAATGCATAAAAGTAAAAAAAAATTATCTTTTAATTTATATTGTAACATTTAACTGAATTCAAAATAATAATATGTAAAAACTTCTATTAATATTTGATCAGGTGAATAAATTATAATACAACACACAGATCAGACCTCATCTTTTCGGCCGATCTACATTTGATTGTTAGGTTAAAATTCAAAGGGTATGGTTCAATTATTGTTCAAATAAACTGAACGCAGGAGCGTATAGATAGTAGACACAGGCACAATAACCATAGCCTAGTTTAAAATATCACAAATTATTTAAAAATTATGTGTTAAATATTATAGTCGGTACTTGAGTAGCCTGAAAAGGTTGTAAATCAGACGTAAAAATAAATAAAAACAATTGCTAATATATTTTTATACCTAACAAAAATGCATTAATGTAGACGTATTTTTAAATTTTTAAGTAGGTACATTTTCAATGGCCGTAAATATAATATTGTAAGTACCTACTACTAAATAGTAGTGTGCAGATAACCGTAACGAAACAAAACATAAAACAATGTTTGATAATTATAAGAACTTAAATACAGTGGTTAGAAGTTACAACTTTGAAAGATAAAAAGAACACGCGAACACAGCAAGCAATATACTTTATCTATTGATAATATCTAAGTTTCTTAGTCTGTATTTGTATATATATGAAAAGTATCTAGTCAACAAAATTCAAATGTTAACATCGAGGGAAGTTTCTAACTGGATTTAGTTTGTAGTTAGGAGAGCGTCAAAATATAAAATTATCATTATTTCTCAAGAGAATGGAAAAATAAACAAAAGTTAAGGAAAACTTGGAATTTTTATTCGAATCCAGTTTTTGACAAAATTGTTTTTTTTTTTATAAATATTGACGAAAATTCATGAATGAATAAAAATACTTGAAAATTTAATATAAAGCTCCTAATAAGTGGTTAATTTCTCAATTAAAAAATATCGAGTAACAATATTTTTTTATAAGTTTTTAAAGTTTGAATTTTGACAAAAATTTGTCGATAATTCAAAAATTACAAATTATTTTGTACTTATAGAAATTCAAAAGTCGGTTTACACCTATGATTTTAAAATGTAATACAAGGTTCTTTATACTTTTTGTAACCTATATTAAAACAAATTCTATCGGAAAGTCAAAGTAATTTTTTATGGACGTTATTCAAATTTTAATGGCATTGGTTATTTACCTGTATAATAACTATTTTCGGTTATCCTAAAACTTTCGTTTTTCATGGTAATTCAAAATCAAATTACTGCAGGGCGCAGATACTTTAAATTTTCACTAAATGTTTATACAGCGAGCTTCGCTTAATGTGATCATTGGTTTTTAGAATTAACCATTTATTGGAATAAAAACTAAAAATCCCAAGCCAAATTTTATGTTAATAATGTTAAATTAACCTTTTATTAGAATACAAAGTACCGGATAATTGAATCACTTTTACGAATATTCTTGTAGCTATATAGTTTTTTTATTATATTTTAAGCATAAGTACAAATATAAAATTATATAAAAAAAAATGTTTTATGGAATCAAAATGACTTGGATCAATGTGATCACATTAAGCAGAACTATCACGGTATTATCATTTAATTATATAATTAAAAATTAATATAATAATAATTCAATTATTAATTAAATAATTTTCATTTATAAATATTTCTTTTAGTTTTTTTTCTATTAAAGTCAATAAAAAAAACTCGATGTGTCGAAATTCTTGAATATTTAATACAAAATAACTTTATAAGCTATTTTTACATCTACATTAAATTATTAAAAATATATAGGCAGATTTATTTATTTATTTATGCATTTTAAGCTTAAATTTTTACAAAATTACGTAGTTATTTTAACAACATTAATTATTTTGTTATACATAAAATACATTATTCCATTATTCTTGAAGAATATAAAAACATTTACGTACCTACCTACTAAGAATATATTATTATTATTTATTAGATACCTAATTTTTCTATATGCGATGATATTTTTGAATTATTTTAAGATATTCTCAATTGTAATGATTTATATATATATATATCATATTTAATTACCTATATATATAATGTTTATCTAACGACATTTAAGTATGATATATATATATGGTGTATGTATGTTATATTTAATTATATATAATATTTATCCAACGACATTTAAATTTAAAGATCTTAGATCATCATATCATATTATACATCATAATTGTACAAATTACTATAATATGGTAACTTTAATTAATAACCTTTAGAATTAAGCCAATAAATGTTACATTAGATACAATTATACATGCACACAAAATTAGATATAAGGAGCCCAATTTTCAGTCACTCGTCTTTCGCATTATTGTCTTTTTATCGGAACGGCTAAAGGCGAGTGTAAAAGACTACGGAGATTATCTGGGAAGTAAGACATAGTTAATTAGTTATAAATGTTTGTAATAATAATTTAAAATATATGCATTAATGTGTGTCAAAAAGTTAAATAAAATTAACAAGCAGTGAATCAAAGAAAAAAATCTTTCTACTCTAAAATATAAATCGGTCATCTCATTTCACATATCAGACGCTAATCACAGTTTCAACAAGCAAGTTTTTTTAAGAATCGGGCAGGTAATATGACTAAATTATAATACAATAAGTAACTGATTTAAAGACACATCCTTATCATCCCCGATATTAGAGAGGTTTTTCAATCATTATACTATTTATATTATAATATGAGCATAATTTGTTCAGGTGCTGTACATCCATTTTAATTGTACTAGTTACTCGGTTAATCATCAAAAATAAACCAATTACCTAGTATATTTATGGACAAATGGCAAAATAAAAATAAACCAATAAATAATTATCAGTAGACAGTAATCGTCATTTGATATTATGAGCTGATGCTTTTTTTTTCATCTTTTTAGATCTAAACCACAATATTATAAAAGAAATGTGAGCAGAATGATGGACATCTCATCTCAATTCTCAACTTTCTCTATTTTCAACAATTTTACAATATTACTAAATATTTATTAGTATTTAAATTCAAGAGTATTTACATTTTCAACATGGCATTTGTTAAAAATGATAGCAAAACAATTAATATTTATTATTTTTTGATACACCACACAATATTAACATGTTGTGTGGTATTATCTTTATAAAAATTATTTATAATATTAAAATTTTAAATGCTGCCCCAGGTGTGCTTAAGTTGCCTACCTTGAGCCGAGCCTGAACACAAAATTGATGTAACATAATATTAACTTTTTATAAGGTGATTTTTCTACAACTTTTAAATAGATGTGAAAAATATAAATAAATAATAGCTTAAAAAATTGGCAAGTAAAGGTGTTAAATTAAAATATATTTAAAACAGGTCGCTTGGTAGTAATGGATCATGTACAAATGTACAATACAAGCATGATTTTAGTAGAATGGATTTAAGTATGTAATATTAGTACTATATTTTAATAGGTAACTGGACAATTTCCCCCCATTTTTTTTTTTAAGTTTATTATTTAATAAATTTTTTTTTTTCATAAATATAATAAAAAGTAAAAAAATTATACAAGTATAAAAGGTTAAAAAATATTTATGAAATATAGTCTAAAAATTTCGACATACAAATAATATGTTTTGTAAAAAACATTTAATTTCTGATACTTTTTTAATATCTAAGCACATATTTTGTAATCGTCTTTCATATTTATTTTTTTTGTTAAAAAAACTGTACCTGTTTTAATTTTTAATAGTTTATTAATTTTAGATACTAACGAATATAAAATCGCCATTCGTTTTAATAATACTTATTTACTACATTAGTGTTGCAACTATATTATTAACTAAGACTATTTTATATTATAGGGTTTTTTTAAACTAAAATACAATTATAGTTTATTACAACTAACCAACAATTCTGGTCTCTGGACTATTTATAATAATTATTTTGTACTTTAATATAACAGTTTTAGTAAGAAAACAGTTTTGAGGATCAAATATAGTAATTTACTTAATTAAGATTATTGTTTACCATACAATATAAATAACAGTACTTATAACAAAAATAAAATGTAAGATAAATTCAGATTTCTTATATAAATAAAAACATATTTTTAAATTAATAATATTCTTTACGGTGCAACCAGTCTTGCTTGTTTATTATTATTTTTGAACCATTCAACAGTATCAGCTATAGCTGTTTCTAAATTGGTAAATTTAAAATTTGGTAACAATTTTCTAAGTTTTTCATTACTAGCAGTTTTTTTGATCTGACCATCTGCAGCACTAGTGTCAAATTCTAAAATTCCTTGGAAATTAAATGATTTTGCAATCATTTCAGCTAATGACCGAATTGTTATTTCATCTTTCTCATCCACTACAAAAATACAAAAAAAAGATTTCATAGATTAATTGTTTTATTATAACTAAAATAATATTTGGTAGATCATAGATAATTATTATATGTTATAGTAATAAATATATATTTTCATCAAATACCTGATAATATGATAGGTTCGACATCATTATAATTCCTTAAAACCCAAACAAATAGTCTGGCAAGATCCAAAGAATAAATGAATTGTCTCAAAGGTTTTCCAGATCCTAGTACCACAAATTTTTCATCCCCTGAAAATTATATGGAAATAGGGGTTCAATCAATAAATTATAATTTACATACAAAATTTGTAATTAAATTCATAGTATTACACTTTGGATGTCATAAATTAAAAAAATCAGTCTGGCATAATATATACTATGTAGTATAAAAATATATATTAACTGTAATATCATTTAATAATTTATTGATGAAAAAAATTAAATATAACATTTTAAAATAAAAATTAGTAAATACTAAACGCACACACTTAACAGTTTAAATATACTTCTGTATTTTCCTATGTGTTTAAAAAAAGTGTCAATAAGAAAAATTGGTAACTGAACAATAGTACGTAGACTTCATTTGATTCATCACAATACAATTTATTTAATAAAAATTGTATTTAAATGTACATATTGTTGTTAGTTATATAGATGTAAGTTCCTCTTTTAATAACTTACCTTTTTCTATAGCTATATGAAGTCGATGAATGAGAGCTGGAACTACATGGGCATTTTGTAAGTCAAAATTGTCATGTGGTCCAAACACATTACATGGAACTACTGAAGTATATATTACTCCATGTTTTTGATGGTATGCTTTATTTGAGATGTCTAACAGTCGCTTGGCATAACTATAACCAAAATTGGATGGATGAGGAGGCCCATTATGAATCTAAAATAAATTATATTAAAAATTATATAACCAATTAAATATAATATGGTGATTGATATAAAATAAATTAGAAACAGAAAAGTGGCTGTTAAAGCATAGTATTAAATTTCAATAAAATTAAAATTAACTGATACATGTTTTTATGTTAGTAACTTCGTAATTTTAGGTTACATAAAAATAAAATTTTGAAAAAAAATATTTAAGAAAAAGTATAATATATTTTGTGGTGTGATACTTGCTGATAATTAGCTTATTAGATACTACGTATAGTTGGTTTTAATATGAGCCACAGGGAAATTCTAGTGTTATTTTAAATTATAATACAAGTAATATTTCTGTATTAAAATAATTATTATTTTAAATATGATTTATAATTTAAAATTTAAATATGAAGTATCAATACTAGTTTGTTTTATTTTATAAATCAAAAATTCAAAATTCAAATTAAATACTTTGGATTAAAAACGCAAGTTCAAAGTATGAAATAAATAGTTATTTACATTTTTTTACTAATCAATTTTATCAAATGATCAAATATTATTCAAACTATCAATAAAACTCAAATAATTTGAACTATATATATATATATATATTAATACATTTATAAATTTACTTGAATAGTTTTTTATAAACAATCAAAGTTTAAATGATATGAGACAATACAATTATTTGATAATATTCATTAATACAAATAATATAATAATTAATAAATTGTCTACACATAGAAACAAAAATGACAGTTATTTTTTTGCATTTAATCTATTATATTTGAACACCATACAGGTATACATAAACTACAAAACTTAATGTTTTTAAGTATAAATAATATTACCATAGTTTCATTTATTGGATATGATGTTTTGTCTGGAAAAATACATGTAGATAGACATGATACTACTTTTTTTACATTGTATTGAAAACTAGTTTCTAGTACATTGTCATTTATGTGTAAATTTTTGCGCTGAAATAAAATAAACAAATTAAAATTTATTAAGTGAATCATTAATTTATAAAATTAAATATATTACTATAATTATTAATTATTATTGTACTATTATAATTAAAAATATTATTTTAAATATGATTTTTTAGACAGTGAGTAGAGTATTTAATATTTACTTAGTTTATGTAGTTATGAATTTGTATATATTTTATTATTTTTTTTTTTTTTTTGATGATTGGATGTACAGAAGAGGCTTGATGGTCTGGACTAATTCAAAATAAGTATTGTTTATATTAGTAATTACTGTCGTCTACTGAAGATTTTTTAAGAAAATTAAGTACTTATATTATAAAATAACTAATACATTTTGTCCACCACCCTTTATTTATTAGTTTATTACATATTTCAACAAATTACAAAAAAATATAATAGATTCTTTCTATATTTAGTTAATTAGTAATAAGTAGGCAAAAAATCGGTTTTTTTTTTTGAGTAGTACAATATGTTTATTTCAAAAACATATTTTCTAAATCTACACAACAAGGTTGGCGATTGCAGTGTAATTTATGTAATGATGTTTCACAGCTCCACCAATTAAAAAACAGTACTCAATGCATAGTTCTGGATTCATTTATTTCATAGATAAATAAAATTGTGTTCTAGAAAGTCATGACAAATTACCTATTTAAGTTTTCATTAATTACAAATACATAATTTCTATTCTTATATATTCCTGAAACTTAATGATCAGTATACTGCAGAACAAGTAAAGAATTTGGACATTCACGACAGGTTAAAAGTTACATTATCAAATCATTTGTCTTGCAGTGAATTAATAATCAGCTACATATATGATTAGCAAGGTTTGCTCTATAGAGAAACTATTTTGTTAAAGAAATTACGAGCCCCTTGATAATAACTCATCCTGAAGGAGAAGGTAATATAAATAGTATAATACTATAATAGATTAACTATCTTTCTTATTGTTACCTAGTATTATTTTTATTACAATTTATTAATTATATTTTAAGAAATCCTAGTATAGCACTCCAGTAAGGCACCAATATTATAATATAGATTTTATTTAGAATATGCCTAAAGTAGTTATATTATATATTAATATAAATCATAAATGTGTGGAAATTTTAAGCTATTCTACAGATCTGTTAAGGATAGGTATAATTTAGTTTAAAAAAAAAATATTCAATATTTTTTAGAATATATAATTTACGGGATATCATTTTTTCAATTTAAGTGCTAGAAAATGCAGTATTTAGTGTTGTAGAATAATTAATAATAATTTTGAAATCAAATATTATTAAAATATATTAGCGTTTATTAAAATATGAAAAAGAATTAAAAGATTAAAGATTTTTATTTGTATTTATTTATAATGTTGTGTGAGCTATTTAATGTAAATTGGAAGTACCAAAATCAGAACCAAAACAGTTTTTATTAATACTGATTGAATTATATACCAAAAAGTCCAAATTGTTGTTCATATTATGAAATAAACCACCAACCATGGCCGCCAAGTGTATGACATGTGTAGGTTTATACTTTTCAAATAAATCTTTTGTCGCTTGTACATCACTGAAACAATTTAAATAGAAAATAAAATTGTAAGAATATCATTGTCTGTTATTCACTTGAGATCTGCTTCTTTAGAATTAGTAAATATCCATTTTTCATCAGGTAATGCTTCATTTTGGGTTTCAACAATTGTTCTAATGGCGCTGCCCACTAGTCCCGATCCACCAGTAACTAAAATGACTTTGGCCATTCTGAAAACAATTTTATATTGTTTTATATTTGTCAAAAAATAAATAAAAACACTAACTTTTATCCAAGCAATTACTATGTCGCGCGACATAAAAATATTAAGGCAAAAGAAAATATTAACAAACTTACGCGTGAATTTGATATCAATTGTTCTTCAGCTTAAATAGGTGGTTGAGCGAATAAGTATACTGGTATTTATATTATGGCTTTTGAGTTTTGATTATTTCAAAATTATATAAACTGATTACGTGCAACTTTTGAATAACATTTGACTGTTAAGAATGTTTATTATTTATTATTAACCTTGATAACATCTCCTCTCCTTCGCTTTATATTACAGAATCGTGGAGGCACAGCAGCCGACCCGTTATCACCACGTTCCGTTATCACTGTCTCGATCATAGACCTTATCAAGGTTTATAGATTATATAATCTATAATCGTGGTTCTTCTGCGCATCATAATATATATATAGTATACCTTGATCAGCGCCCTCACGTATGACCGCCGGAACTACTATCACGTAGTACGTACCGTCTATTAGTATAAGTCATAAGATCTATTGTCTCGATACCGTTGAGTTTTTATAACTATTTATCGATATTATTCAAAAACTTAGTCGAAATTTGGATGTATGAAGCAGTGAAGGCCCATATTATAATTTGTCTTTATCGGCCACCAGGCGTTTTTTGGTCCGATAATAGTTTTATTCGTGTAAAGCGAGTCATTCGAAAGTCTCGTTTAAATTCTGATTTTGTTCACCGAGCTCGAAGTCGTGAACACGAATAAGGTCGCAGAACAACGTTATTTCGATTTTATTCGTTTTATTCTCTCCGTTTCGCGTTTTTCACACTCGTTATGTTCATCTTCGCGTAATGCTTGTCCTTTAAATGCTTTTCGTGTGCCGTTTGTACAATAATTATTTTCGTGTGATTAGACTGAACTTGACGCTATACCACGTACGAAGGATGTATATTAAACTTTTTGATTAAATCTCACGGCGTGACGGATATAATGTATATTTTATTACTGTACGTGTATGCTATAGGCTCATATATTCGTGTTGAATAAAAGTCGTGTTTGAGGCACTGTCGTTCCATTACGTCGACACTGGAGATGCATTTATTTGAATCAAAGAATGGTTTGGACGAGTATTTCTTTAAGTACCATGGAATATGTGTAAATTATAATGGTATCTATTCTTATATTATGCAATGCAGGATTATGGTCAATCATCCTAGAGCAGTGACGTTTGTTTCGACGTGTAGTGTTGATTTACCCGTTTACAATATAATATAATTAAATTACTGTCTTTGATTCAATAAATTGCATTATATCATTTAATTAACATTGTCTTATCTTTGGTAGCCTAACCATAACATCATTAGACTTATCTTTAACCTCAAGATGTACTTGGTAGCATAAGAGTGTTTGTCGATTAAGTTAAATTCCATCTGTACTGTTTGCGTCTAATTTTATATAAAGTATATTATATACCTTATAGGTGAATTAGTTATTTGAAGTAGTTGAGTAGCTACATTGGTACCTCATGAATATAATTTGATACTTTTATAAATACTAGTATTTATAGGTTGGTAATCAATAAATTATAAACATTTTATTCAAACATTGAAACATGCTTACAGTATAATATCAATGATGATCCACATTATGAAACATTGATTTTCAATTGTACATTGGTAAACGTATGCATTATTCTGTTGTTTGATTTATAATTTATATTGTATAAATCAACTGTACTTTTATTATTTAATAAAAAATTCAACCTAATAAAAGTCAACATAATAATAGTATTTTATTTTATTTTTTAACAAGCACAACAGCAGTGTTAAGCATACGTCATGTTGTTTTTGATGTTGCTAAATTTTATTTGTTAATAATAATATGCAGTATTATACGCCATTATTTCATATAAGGTCGATATAGTATTAATTATACAGCCACCATGAGTATACTGTATTCACTCAAGTGTACATTTAATATTTAATGAATAATTTACTGTTATTATTTAATATTATATATCTAATTTAATTAAGTAGAAAATGTGTAGCTTTTTTAAAAAATGTGTTTAGATGAGTTGTTGAGTTAAGGTAATTAAATGAGTTCACCTTGAGTATAATTTATAGACCCAACTGTATAAATACTAAATATATTAAACAAAAAACTAATTTTAATTTTTATTATATAGGTATTAAATTATTTGAATAAATTAAATTTATTATACTTATATAGTAAATAAGTTATACGCTATATTATATAATACACACTTAATTAAACATAATACACATTTAAATTGTAAATATTTAATTAAAATCAACTATTTGTTTATAAGTGTATAATATAATGCAACATTAGACATCTTGTATGGGCATAGTTTTTGAATAAATTTGGTACATTCAAATAGTGTATGTTTTTAAATGTATTTATTGATAAACGCCTGTCAGCTTTTTACATAATATAAACAGGATGATATAAAACATAAAATGGTAGTTGTTATAACATTAGATAAAAAAAAATGTTATAGATAACAAAATAAAATAAAGTTTTAAAAGAAATAACAGAAATGTAAGGCCATATGCCCATACATCAACATTATTGAAATTTAAATTAGGTAATAATTTATTGATCTAACAAAGGGATCATTCGATAAAATGTTTGAACGAAAATTATGGATGTGAAAGGTCTAAGAGGATCTAGGAAGAACGATTGAAAGTCTGAGGCTTATAATTTCGAGGAGTCGAGATGCATCAATCTTGCCACGAATTAATTTTAATAAAAAGAAGTTATGATCAGCCCCCTTAGACGTCTATCCTCGAAAGAACAGAGGTTTAGCCTATCCATGACGGGTTCATAAAAATATTGAAGATGATTAACGCTTTATTTTTAATAGGAATCCGGTATATAATTTTAAGATGTATTTCTGCACTTGTTAAACTAAGATTATTTCAAATCGAATTGAAATCCGGATTGCTCTGCCCAGTATCGATTTATACCGATTTATGATTGCTATGCTAGACACTCTGACACTCAAGTAGTCAAGTCAAACTATCAAAGTCTGCTTCATAAACGCTTATGCATTAAAAACTTATGTACATATATATATGTATATTGTATACGTACTTATGTATATTCCGCTTGAAAAATGTTTTATTTTTCATTTAAAACCGTATATAGGTAGGTAATAGGTTTTTTATAAAATGCATTTATTACTTGTCTGGTTGTTTACAAATTTTCGAATGTGTCTTGTTAATCATATTATTATTAACAAAGTAAGATTAAAATATATTAATCACAATAATTTATAAGGTATTTAAATAAATTTATAAATATAAATTTCACATAATATAAAGTCAATAATTACAATATATCATGTATATCATATTATATATAAAAAAAAAATGAAAATAATATAATAGTAAAAATAGTACCTGATAATTATAGTAATAAAGACGAGTCAAAATACTGGTAGTAGCGGGCGCATGTACCTAAACTCCACTACAAGAACCTTTTTTTACTGTAAACTCCGTCACTGAAAAAAATCAGGTAAAATTAAGTTAATGTAAACTTCGCCTGTGAAGAAACTCAAGTAGTAGTGTAAAATTTATATGATATATTATTAAAAAATGTTTTTTATTACTAAACAATTTTTAGAGGTAATTTAATCAATCTTATTAAATATACCGTAGACTGCTGTTGAAATAATAAACTTATAGAGGTATCAATAATTTACCCTATCTCTTATATAGTAATTAAAATTTATTTTATATGAATAATAAATTATAAATAAAAATCATTTAAAAAAAAAAACGGAAGTTAAAATACGTACACAAGTTAATGGTTCAACTACAGAAAATTTACAATACCTAATCAAAACTATATATTATACAAAAGGTATTCAAACTTTTTCATCCCAAAGCTCCTTTGAGTCTTCACAAAATATTGATGGCTCCCAAATTAAAAATGACAAAAAAATTAATGTTTATATGAATGTAATTTATATTTTATAATTTATATTAATTATTTATTACTCATGACTAGTACTGCCAAACACGACATACGCAGTGATAATTTAACGATGCCAGTCGATGGTTACAAACTTACAACATGGGCTATTATTATTATAACAATTTAGCCGCTAAATTGCTATAATAATAGTAACTGGTTGTAATAATAAAGTACTATAAATATAAAACTTCAATTTATCACTATCGCTATAACATTATAGAAACAAATTAAAGCTATATTTAGCGAATGATTATTGTAGACAATTCAACGTTTTCCAACCAGTGTGCCTGAATGATAGTAATAAACGTTTTTCGTAAAAATATTATGGTTTTCAATTATATGACGTGGCTCCCTTCGACAATTCTAACGACGCCCCTGGGAGCCGCGACGCACAGTTTGAATACCTCTGTTAAATTATACTATTATAGTTTAATTTGTAATTGGATGATCGTTGGTGAGATCTATTTAATAATAAGTTGGCTGTTAAGAAAATTAAATTAGTGACCGAGTCAAATACTTTTTAAAAATGAAAAACAAAATTGATGCGTAATAATGAGGTTCAGGTCTAAAAACCTAGAACAGATATTGATTATTGGTCGATTGTTATGTTTATCGTAGTATTAAATATTTATAATCAATTGAAAATCTATGCAGTATGCATAAGCAATGACGCATTAAAAGTGCTTATTGTATTTATTTTATTTGAATTATTCACATATGACAAAAGTCATAAATGCAATATTTATCTATGGAAATTAAAGTAGAATTTTGCGGTATTTTATTGACGTTCAACAAAAAATCAAATTAAGAAGCAAATCATGATTGCTATATTGAATAATTATTTAGAGACCAATTTATTATACATAAGAAAAAAGTAACTATTGTATACCTACCTAATTATGTAGTAATATTCAACAAATTTTAACTAAATTAATTTTAGATGTTATTATTTCATTATTAAAATAATAAATTTAGAAAAATAAATGAGACAAAAATATCATACTTTGGTGGTATTGCGGTTGTAAATTCATGGTCGAATATAAGTTTCTATATGGCAAGATCTAAAGCATATAAAAATAAATATAAAATGATACATGAAAGTTCTTACATGACAGAAAAAATACAAATGATATTTACGAGTTTCTACACAGCTAACAAGAAATTACTTCTGTTTGTATTTTGTAGTACCTATACTAATTACCAGGGCTCGAATTTTAAAGCATAATAAGCAACTAAAAACCACTTGATTGCTTTAAAAAAGCAAAAAAAGCATATTTATTTTTAAAAAAATCAAAAAAAAAGTATGACCAAAAATTATCACGAACTAGTTATAAAAATGAGTAAAAAAAAAGTCGGTCAGCGCATTTCGGTGGTGGATGTTTGTCCATCCTCCCTTCAGTCCTCGGACAGGATAGTGTAATTTTACAGAAGGTATTCGATTTGAATGCAATATGATTGCATTCGATAAAAAAACGATTCTGAGCGGACGAGAGGATCTTATTTTTTATTTAATTTTATTCGTTTCTATGGTGGTAAACAAAGCCGTAATTATTTTACACCACATAATCGTGAAGTTGTACATTTTTTCTCCTTTAACCGCTTTTATTTCGAGTATCATATCGAAAATCGAAAAATGACCTCTCTAAAGTACCAGCTCAAGAACATTACCTTCAGAAAATATGCTACACTTGTACTTTTGAGCAAGTTTAGGGAGAGAAAAAGTGTTTACAGAATAAAAAAGTAATAATAATATGTGATAAGGGCTATAAATAACACGATGAGTACCTACTTGATAAGAAACCACCCACTAGTGGCACTTGATAGGGAGTTGTACAATATAGTATAATATCATATAGTTCAGATTAAATATTTAAATTATAGTAAAGAAATCATAATACCTAAATAATCGTTATACCTAATAATATTAATAATATAAAATCATATTTTTTATAATAATAATTAATAATCGTCCACACAAGGACGCCCGCAGAAATTTTTACCGGGGGGGGGGGGAGACAAGGTGTATATTATACATAATACATATATGTATAAAATGCTAGGTTAGGTTAGGTAAAATACTGTAATAGGTATACAAACATTGGAAACAAAATCGAGGGAGGGGTATGGCCCCTCCCAGCCCTCCCCTGCGGCGCCCATGCGTCCACATTAAATATTTAAATTACAGCAAATAAATCAAAATAAATACAAATAATCGTTATACCAAAAAATCCAAAAATATATAGTTAAGTAGGTATGTCATAAATGTAAGCTAAAATGATATGTGATATAATTTGTTAATATTTAAAGTCTTGTCGTATTACTCCATTAGTGTACCTATTTATAGCGTCCTGTAACAATGTCATTTTTTTTTTTTTTATTTCGAATTTCGCATTTGGCGGAGTTTACATATACTCATTACAAAATACAGATACCTAAGAAAAACAAACTTGTGGAGTTTACATTAGACCTTTTAATACTTTTTTATCTTGACCGGTGTACCCGCGATTATTTACCGCGTGAAATTTGACCTCCCCCGGTAAATATTCACTAGTGAAATTTTACTCCCCCGGTAAAATGTTTGGGGGTAAAATTGCACTATGTATATTTTTTTATATTTTTATATGAGTATTTGTACAGGATATAGAATATT
Organism: Aphis gossypii; assembly: GCF_020184175.1. Taxonomy (NCBI): domain Eukaryota; kingdom Metazoa; phylum Arthropoda; class Insecta; order Hemiptera; family Aphididae; genus Aphis; species Aphis gossypii. The sequence goes on from NC_065531.1 coordinate 29,310,453, forward strand.
TAATTTTTTTTATATTTTTTCAGTTTCTTAATTACCCAAGTTCTTTAATAATAATATGTTTACCTCACAATCATACACGTTTTTTCACAAAATGAAGCCACTGAAACAGTAATGGTATGTTCCGTTTAACCCAAATTAGGCTAATTTATTACAATAGTACCTACAATGTAAATAATGATATAGTGTAATAGCATAGATAGGTAGGTATCTAGTATCAACCTAATCTCTTTTATCTTATTGCTTATAGTTGTCGCGCGGCTCGTTTTTCATTCGTGTGTGTGTGTAACTTCATGTCGTCAATAATAGTTATTTCTTTCTAATGTGTACCGTGTCCGTGTGTAGTGCTTTAAAATATTGAACAAATTTTAAACTATTTAACATACAACAGCAATTACCTATACAGTCCAGAATTTTAGTTATTGGTGAGACCAATCATTTTGCCACTCATATTGCTGCTGCAATATTTTACAGGTAAGTCAAGAACTTTTAATAAATATATATATAAATAATATTTATAATAGCTTATAAACAAGATGTATACATTTTATTATTTAATTATATATCATACATTTTAAAATTATATATTATAATTATGTATATAGGTATACCTATATATTTTTTTATTTTAGTTATTGAAATATTTATTGAGTTGGGTCATATATATGTAATTTTAGATTTGGCAATTGACGACACATTTAGGTTAGGTGTCTTCAACAGTCGAACACGCTGTTCGCTATATTATTATCGTTGCTGCTTTTGCGACCGACCATTATAATTAATCGCCAATACCGAACACTGATATTATATTATATTTTTTCAAAGGTGGGAAAAATAATAAAAATAATTAGTAAATTAATCATAGACTTAATTTACTTTACAGATCATATAAAGAGTGTCTGTGTTCTTTTTAATTTGGACAATATGTTTCGGCCGTGGGAAAATGCTGATGTCTCAAAGGAGAATAACTTAGCTGAGAAAGATAAAGCACCTGTAGTACGTTCATCTACTTATTTAGCATTAAACTTATCATCAGTTCGTCAATATTTATTAGACAAAATTTATCCGTCATATATTACCACCAAAAATCAAAAAGCTAATTTCCGTAGACAATGTAAGCCATTTACAGTAGACGAATCAAAAACATTACTCTACAAAAAAAAAATTAAGAATAAATTAACCAATCAAAATGAAGAAAAACTTTTACCAGTTATTTTAGACAAAAAAAAACAAAACGAACTAATATCAATGACTCATCGAGGTACAAAATCTAGTGTAGAATCAATATACTTATCTGCTCACCGTGGCAGAGATGCGTGTATATCTTTAATAGAATCGCGTATGTTTTGGCCTAATATTTATTCTGACGTATGTAATTTTATAAAAGAATGCGATATTTGCCAGAAAGTTAATCCAGCAGTTTTAAGAGCTGTTCCAGAACTGCAGCCAGTATCTGTGCCAACTGCTGTTATGAAACAAATAGGTATAGATATAGCCACACTACCTGAAGTAAACCAAAATAAATATATCATTGTGGCAATTGATTATTTCAGTAAGTGGTCAGAAATTAAAGCTGTTCAAAATAAAACTGCTGAAACTGTTGCTAGATTTTTATTTGAACTTATTTGTAGACATTCCTGCATGTCAATACAAATAAATGATCAAGGTAGGGAGTTTGTTAACCGGGTATCGGATCGCCTACATGTATTCACTGGTACAAAACAGCGAGTGACATCAGCTTACCACCCTCAAAGCAACGGGCTTGTCGAACGACAGAACCGAACAATAAAGAACATGATCTTAAAAACATTGTATAATGAAAATTATGTTTCTAGATGGCCAGACATAATTGACGGTGTTCTCTTTGCTCACCGTACAGTTCGTCACGAAAGTACAAAATATTCACCATTTTTTTTGTTATATAATCGAGAACCAACATTATCAATGGACATTACTTTGGAAGAAATCACTTCAAATGAAATGAAAGAAGATGGAATTTTGAAAAAAGAAGATACAAATATTTTATGCAATGAAGTTGATCAAAATTTGTTTGAAAAACGATTAGCACAAATTTTGCAAATTAAAAATTCTGTTTTTACTCAAGCAGCAAATAACAATAAAAAAAGCCAAATAAAACAAAAAAAAGCATATGATACACGTCATTCTAATAAACCAAATTTTAAAATTGGTAACTTAGTACTGCTTCGTAATTGTATCAGAGACGATCGAAAAGGTGGGTGGTCTAAAGCTCCTTTTACAGGACCTTACACAATTTTAAAAATTCAAAAAAATAAAAACTGCATTTTAAAAACAATGAAAGGAAAATTAATTCAAAAGCAACATCCTATTTCAAATTTAAAACATTATTCGACTAAAGGATCCATGAAAAAACGTTTTAAAATAAAACAAGATAGATACACATCGGTTGCAGATAAACCAATAGTGGCAATAGAAGAACCGAATTTACAAATATCTGTAGAAACAATACAATCACAAGACAACAAAATACGTAATTTTTTTTCAGATGGATCAAAATTTCGTTTTCATTCTATAAATAATAAGTGGCAAAAAGAACAGTGCAAAAAAATGAACCTGGTTTATGTTCAAAGCGATGATTTTAAAACGACAAGAAATAGTATTCTTCATTTTCCCAATGTCTGTGCTTCAACTATACCTGATGGTAATTGTTTTTTCAGAGCAATTTCGTTGTGTCTCACAGGAACTGAAGTGCAACACTCTGAAATTAGGAAACTAATAATACAGTTTATGAAAAATCATAACAAAAAAGTAGATGAATTTTCGAACACCCAGAATTATATAACTAAAAGTAATATGGAAAGTGACAAAGTTTGGGCCACTGAAGTAGAAATGCACTTTACTGCTGCATTTCTTAGTGCAGATATATATTCCTTCACGGCAAATCAATGGTTACGATTTTCACATTCGTTGCAATTATCAACTAAACCAGACTACAACAAAATGGCAATATACCTCAACCACAAAAATTCTAACCACTTTGAAATTGTGTTGAAAGTGAAAAAAATAGCTGGTTTTGATAAACAAGTAAAGTATTTTAAACTTATAAGTACACTATTACTTCATTTCAGTTATCTTATAATATTATTTGCTTTCAGGATGATGATATTTACCTGACAATCACAAATTATTAATTTATATGTGTATTACTTTTACTTTGTATTTTTCATTGCTTTGATTATTTTTATTATTTATATAATTTAACTTTTTTTTTCATTATATTTTATACACATTTCAAAAATTAAAAAAAAACTAATTAATATAGTTAATTAGTATAGTTAATTTGAGAAGTAAATAAACAAATTTAACATTATTCATACTATGTAATAATAAATTAACCTATAATCTGTACAAATATTCATGTTAAACTATTAAAATAATATATCTATAGTGAAATTTTACCCCCGAACATTTTACCGGGGGGTAAATATTTTCTAGGAAAATTTTACCGGTGGGTAAATATTCTTTAGTGAAATATTACCGGAAGGTAAAATTAATTTCGGAAGTTCATTTTCATTTCATACAGACTTAAAACTGTCTCAAAAAAGGTGTGGTTAAACTTTTGTTGATGTAAACTAAGTAAATTATAAAACTTATACAGAAAAATCATATATTGTGAATTTTTATTAAAATAATATTAAATTTTAGTGTTAAACATTTTTTAAAAATGCATGTATTAGTAGAAATATAAAAAACATACATTTGGCAATTTATTTAGACATATTTTTTTTTATATATAACCATACGTGTTATTTCACTAAATGAAAATTTTTTTCCTAATGAACTCTAATTCTTTTAAAAATTTAGGTGCACTAACATGACTGACGTATATATGTAATTAAATAATTGTCGAAACTAATTGTTACACAAAGTTTCTATAATAAAAAAAAAAAAAAAAAAAAAAAACATGACTGAGTTTTAATTTAATTTTTTTTTTCTACGGGAGCCGTTTAAGTATTTAACTGTTAGACCTTTTTTGACAGGAGCCGTTTGGAAATAAGCAAACAATTGACGGGAGGTGTATTTACAAACCGTGACTGAATTCGGCCAAACAGGATGTTACTAAATCATTGGTACAAAGGTCATAAGCATCGTTATCACCTACCTCTTCACAAAACTAAACTTGCGACCACAAACGGCACGAACTATAAGATAGGTTAGGTATCTTAGTTCGCCCTTACGATTTCTACCTTCTAACAAAATAAATAGACTTGGTCACTTGGAGCAAGTCATACGAACTGCCAGTATTACATATATCAATCAAATATTTAAATTAATGTTACAAAAAAATCATCGAATTCGAAACTACCTATTATTTTGAGCATTGGAAATTTGCATCATATTGATTTAACAGCCATCAGTTTTCCATCACTAATTAGCTTATTATCTGGTCTTGATGAGTAGACGGTAGAAAACCCGCGTGCAAATTCATTTACACGAGTTTTATTGACGAGATATTAGCATAAAAAACAATAAAAATTTATTAAAAATTAAATATAAATAAATAATTTTAGAGAATCATTTTTGTCGGAAGAGCGTGATACTAAAATACCAATCTAGTTAAAAATATTGTTGAACATGACTCGAATGTTTTATTATAATATGAATGTGTGAATAATTATTTTTTTATTATACTGCAATTAAGTATAGAAATATTATTTATGATTAAATGGCTGATAAATTGTAATTAGTTTTTGTCGATCTTTTTTATACCCTAATTATTTTTAAAATGTTTATTTAGTTATATAATACAACTGGTATACGCAGTGACGTATCACGTATCGTATACTGTAAATAGAGCTCCCTCGCTATGCTCGAGCCCATACTAAAATTTCAAATTAAATTAAAACATTTTATGCATATTGCTTTATTACTTAATATACCTACCTACAAATATAATATAAACTATGTTATATTACATAACCGTCAAGGCGTCAACCATAGCTCGTTCCTATGTTGTTTTTGAGGTATGTATAGGTTTGGTGACCAGACGTACTCTTTTTTTGTTGATAGTACTCTTTTGATGTATGTCCTAGTGTCCTTAACAATAGTGTAAAGTACATGATATTGTAATAATTTTTTTTTTTTTAAGTATTATAGGCTAATATGTGCTTATGATTTTTTTATAATTTGGTTTTTAATTTATATTAATTTATGGTTGAATGGTTCAACATAATGTATAGTGGCGTAACTAGGACCTGCATTTTGTGAAGGGCGATATGAATATTTGTCATAACTCATTATTAAAAAAAAAAAAATATTTAGTTACCTATATGAATATAGGTATCTCACAAATTATAATTAATTATATGGTATTGATTACAATAATATTTCTAGTTTTCTTGGTTAGGTTAGATTATAGTAAAAATAAATTATACAACAAGTAAAAAAAGACCTGAGGGTGTATTATCACCTAAATCACCCCTCTAATAAAGCCTAATGTATTATACCTAATTTATTCTGATGGGTTGATAGCATAGTTAATTAAATTTGTTATCTGTAATCTGTTAATATGTAGGAAACATATATTTATAAAGTTTTGTATTTGTTTATTTCAATTTTATTCTAGATATTTTTACTTTTATAAGATAATAATTTCAAATAATTAGTTTTTTTTTAAGTTGATAATAATAATAATAATAAAAAATAGAGTAATCAGATGAAAAAAACAATTTTTATAGAAGGAGTTATCCTGTGGGCTATGACATGGGCAAAATAGGTAGAATAGTAATGGATTTGGCAATTACGACAGAGGAAGACCTATATTTTAAAAAGTACTCTTTTTTAAAATTTTTATAACTGGTCACCATAGTTATAGGTACAGTTTTACGTAACTGACTGATGTAGTGGTGTTTGATACTTTAGTCCACTCCATGATTGCAATGGCTAATAAAAATACGATAAAACTATAAAAAGCACTAGAGTGTAAGACACGAAAAACCACAAATTATGACGTAACTCTGAACCCGTATTTATGTTTAAATGGTACGTCGATAGTGCGTTCTATTCTTAGAAATAGATTTCCGTTTACTGTTATATTTACAAACATTGTTATAAAAAAAATGTTATCAATTTATAATGGGTTACTAGAAATTGCTTCGTCGATCGTTGAACAGTTGTACCTCGTTTATTTTCTCACATTAGCAGTAATAGCTATTAGGACGTTAAATTAATAACAATTACAATAATAACCCGATGATTTCAAAATGAATTTCAAAGAAAAAATGAAAACATTTTTAAAGAATCAACTAGGAAACGTTAGATTGTCGAGCCTCTCACTGATGACTTTTAATAAATATGAAAGAAATTGTTAATATTTTTATTAAAAATATACAAAAATGAATTTTTCATAATATTATTTAAATTTTTCATGTGGATTCATTTAAAACATTTTAAGTCTACAAATTGTTGAAAAATGTTTAATTTATTACATAATGTATTAATTTAATAATAAACATGACGTATTTATAAATTAAAATTTCTCTATTTATATTATTTATTTCATAATATTAAATCACCCAGCCCCTAAAATTTTTTAGTTGTAGCTATATAATATGTGGTAAATTGTCTCATATCAGAAATATCCAAAAATATTCCTATAGATACGTCCACTGTTCCACTATCAGGCGCGTACACAAGGGGGGGTTTTAGGGGTTCAAACCCCCCCCGAAATTTCAGGAAATAAGTTTTATTATTTATAACCTTAGGTTAGATTATATAAGAATAAAAATTTAAAACCAAAACCCCCCCCAAAATATTTTTTTGTGTACGCGCCTGTCCACTATATTATGCTCTATAGTCTATATTATTATAATAAATTTATACTATTATTTACAGAATCATCTGGTTGAGTATTCAGAACAATAAAGAAACGTATCCCCTACTATTCAAAGAAAAGTGAAAAAAGAAGCAATGATTAAGCCTAATGTTGCTGTTAGTAATGGTATTAGTCAGTGGCGGTTAAATGATTTTGTCATGGGGGAGGATGAGACTGATTTTTTAATATGCACTACTATTAATCATTAAAATATAATTTATGGTTATGCCTAATATCAATTTTTTTAAATTCAGGTAAATTGTTACTTTATTTATAAAATTATTACAATGTAATATTACTAATATTAACAATATTTGTTTTATATTATTAAATCTATTTTTTGTTTTTTTTTTTGCTAATTCATCCAGCACTTCATTGGAGGTTATATTTATAATTCCACGATGAACAGCCATAGTGGCCAAACCATTGATACGACTCTAGAATAATAAAATTACACAATTAAAATATATATATATACATATATTAACATAATGTACTAATATACAAAGCATTATATTGACATTTCAAAGATTCTTATAAGTTATAATTTTACTATAAAATAAATTAACAAAACCTACAAAGTTAGTGTATAATATATTTATATTTGAACTGTTAATTTAATACTTATTCCAATATTATAGGTTAATATATTATATTATTTTATAATAAGTACAGCAAACTTACCTCCCCCATAGTATTTTAACTTACCTCTCCCATAGTATTTCTCAAATATGTTTTCAACCGTTTTATTAATACATTTCGGCCGATGGCCCGGTCAAGGGTGTGTTGTTATTGAATATTCACGATCACCGAGCTGGGTAATTCCCGTAAATTTTGTATATTAAGCAACTAATTACTAAATATTAATAATAATAACAGCCTTCTTACTAGAACGAGTCTAGAATCAAGATAATAATAATATACGCTCATAAGCGTTATTTTCAGAAAAATTAAAACAAAATGTAATACATTAGCATTATAGTACAATAAACATATATGTAATTGTTATAAATATTAAGGAAAAAAAGCCAAGGGGGGATCTATCCCCCTCACCCCCCCCCCCGTTTGACCGCCACTGGTATTAGTTCACTGTTGTGATGGCAAACAGATTTGTTACAATTCTGGCATGCCGCATCATAAGTTATTTATCAAAAAATATTAATCGATATTCAATGGTTTTAATGTCATAATAAATTAATATAACAGTAGTATTTAATTTTTTAATTTTTATGATAGACAGAGTTAGATGCTTGTATCACAACATTACGTAATAATATTGTGGGCAGTGGAAGATCATTTATAGAATTAGATAGCCAGAATCTATAATAATATAAAAATTATAAACTATAATACCCATTACCCAAACACATAATATTATGTGATTGTATTTAGTATGTACCTAAGTATGCATACGGAGTGTTCCAATGTTCTACAAGTATTTTTCCCTACAAATTTATAATTTTTAATTAAATTTTTTCAGCATTGATCAATTATGCACATATTTTTATTCAATTAAAAAAATAATCAACAATTATTTTCTTAAGACTTTAAATTAAATACAAGTATTTAGATAAGTCAATAAAGTGTAGGTGTAGTAATATTATGTTATTATAATGATCACAAAACCATAAAAAAACAATTTAATAACTGGCGTGTTAAATAAATTTATATAGTGAATATTCTTAATTTGAAATGTAAGTACTTACCTTGTGAAGAATAAGCGTAATTAGTATTTTATTATACTTTAAAATCATTTAAATTTAATAAATAATAATATAATAGTATTTTAGTATTTTAGTAATATTTAATGTTAAACCTGTATATTATAATGAACCTAACTATTATTATTATGACATATTTTTACTTATATCGCAGAATTTATATTTATAGAATAGTATAATATATTACCTATTTATTGAGTATTGATTACTTTATGAATAACGCTTTACTGAGTGTAATTTTAAATTTGAATTATGTGCACCATGGCTTAATTGTTTACCAGAACCAAACAAGTATTTCACGAAATTTTAAAACTAAAATTATTGCAATAATAATAAAATTAATGCGGTAAATTATTACGTAATATGCAATTATGTTTATTATACTTAATTCTTATTAGGTCCAACGGCTACAGTAGAACACGGAACTCTGAAAAACAATTAGATATTATTATATTGTTTAATCGCTCACCGCGCACAGACATTGTGGTGGCGTTTAACTGGCGTGGTACACGCTGTAAACGCAGTAAGTACATCATGTGTTCGCGTTATCACTGTTATAGATATATATAAACTTTATATTAAACTGTTCAAGTGTAGTATCAGCCTCGACGCGCTGGGTGGCAGTTCGATCTGTCACCCCTATCGGTGGGCGGCGGCTTTGGGGTCGTTCTATTATCAGCTGCAGCCGCAGCTGAGCTCCGGCTGCGGCATCGGCGGCGGCGTTGTCATTGGACACGGTCGACTGTGGTGAATATTATTATACAGGATAGTGATAAGACGTCGCGCGCACGTCGGCAGTCGGTCCGCGGTTGTCCATCAGTTCGCGTCGCCGTCGTTCCTCGGTCATATACTGTCGTCTTCAAATCGTTTCTCCTAAACGTTATACTATATTTTTGCTCTTTCCGATTTTTTCCCGTTGCCGACATAACGACATCTCGATTTCGTTTCGTAACTTCAATAATAAATATTGTACTCTACTCGCCGGAGAAACGACGGTAATAATAAACAATATTATTATCTTTGCTGGGGACGTGCGTGCGCGCGCCGCCGACCACTCGATCGCGGAGCCCTACGCCGAGGGTGGCGAAGCAGGAAGCACGGACGAGAGAGAAGAGAGCGCGAGCGTTACGACTACAACGTCATCCGCGCTGGGAGCTGCGCTGTAGCCGCGCGCCCCGTGCTGCCGACGACGGCCAAAAAGACGACGCTCGGCGATTGATCGCCACACGTACGCCGCAATAATACCATGTATTGAATTATCAATTACAATAACGCAGGTAGTTGTAGGTGGATTATGATTAAGTATAAGTATAAAAGTAATTTATCACGGTGACGACAAGTTGTCCGCGACATCGTCATCGATGATTATAAAAAATACGGTGGTACTATGGCGCTTGTTTGTATCGGCGTATCGTTTACACAAAACACTGGGAATCGATCGAGTATTATACTGGGATGGGTAGCTGATATTTAATTTTATGGGTTATACATTATCATATGCGTGTTTTTCCGTCGTGATTTTCTTGTATCCAACATAATATTATACCATGTAGAGCTCGCGTGGTGGAAGGGATGACTTTTTTCTATATTGTTTCCCGACGGGTAGTATAGGTGATATAGGTACCTATTATACCACGATAATCGTACGTGGGTAGACGATCGGAATAAAAGTTCAAATATCTACTTGTAAGGTTTCTCTGTTATACCTGACGGCGGCGGCGGCGGTCATGATTCGATTTCCACAGCGTGACGTGCTCGATATACAAGTTGTAGCCATTTTCCTCCCTAAAAAATCCGATTATCTGTTTTCCTCCACTGTTCTTGGTTTATTTTACTAAAAACAAACCCTATTCTGATTTTCGTTCTTTGAGTTAGGTAATATTTTTTTTGTTTACACTATGTGTATTGTGTATCTAGAGAATGGATTAAATAATTTTACTTAATGTATTTATTTATATAATATATTAAACTGTTACACATAACTACTATATACAAACATGAAACTTTAGGTATTTCACAGTTACTATTAGCATGCATTTAGTAGCCCTAGGGGCCATTGAAAGTGGGGGTCCTCTTAAATGCAGAAATTATTAATAAAAAATTATGCTAGAAAAATAACTAGAATCTAATAAAATAAAAATAATAATACTATTTTACTATTTACTAATTTATTTAAAACAATTACAGCAGTGTTGGTATACTTAAAAACTTTTCAAAATTTCTAATATTAAAAAAATATTCTCAGTTTTTTTATGTCATGTTATAAGTATTGTTCCCACAATACACTTGCCTGAATGCGCAACTTGTGATTTACATCACAAATTTTTTTTAAATTTTGGTAATTATCGCACTGAATTACAATCATCCATGCATAATATTATCATAAAGACGCAGTGGCGGATCTACGGGGGGGGGGGGGGGGTATGGAAATTAAATATTATTTTTTAAATTTAGTAGAATAAAGCTCATATACCTATTCATGTTATGAGAAAATCCTAGATCCGCCACTGTAGAAACGTAACCAAAAATTTGCTGAAAAAAATATTACCTTTATTATACACATTTGCAGTTTGTCTACGAAATGTTGGATCACGACTTATTAGAAGTATATTTACTATGGACGTCATCCTCATTCTTGATACTCCGATTATAGATCAGGATAACAACGTGCCTTTTTAGCGTCGACACGATTGAGGACTTTATATATAAGGTTTTCAAGACATAGTCTGATCAGTTGTCGGCCACCACATTATCGTAGTTCGTCCTCGTAGCTCTGCCATCATAAAACTGCATTAGTTTTGTATGGATTGCTATCGTATACAAGGCCGTAACAGAAAAAAAATCGGAGGGGGGTCCAACATTTATTTTTAAATATCTAGATATTGAACACTTGTCATTTTTATCTGTAATTTACGTTAAATATATCTACTTTAAAAATTCGGTAGTTGCGGGAAGAACTCCGGACCCTTGGACCTCCCCAGTTACGGCCTTGATCACATATGATGTCCACAGCCCACAGGAGTACAATATGTGAGTGTAATTTGGCGGGGGGGGGGGGGGGGTGGAGTTTATATATTTTCAAACTTCGAAATGAATGGAACAATTTAAAAGTGTATTACTGTAAAATAATTTGCACGTTTTTATGATTTTAATGAATTACTTATGTTAAAATTTGAAATTTAAACACTTATATAAGAAAAATGTATGTATTTTTAATATTTTTGAATTGCTTTGAGAAAAACCTATGCGACTTTGTAATTTTTATTGAATTTTGAAGTTTTAAAATTTACAAACCAAAATTGGATCTTACATACATCGAAAATTACAAAGTTTTAAATACTAATAAATAACACAGAAAGTTACCAAATATTTTTAAAATTATATTTTTATAAAATGCAAATTTAAAATTTGGTGAACATTACAGCCTGTAAAATTTTTAATTTTGAAAAAGCTTAAATAAAAAATAAATTTTGTCAGAAACCAGTGTGCAAAAAAATTTGAAAACGAATTTTATTGTTTAACTACTTCGTTACTATTTTCTGAATTTATAAAAGATAAATCTATCTATTTATAATTTCTGTTTTTTTTTTCAGTTGTATAAAAGTAAATTATCGCTATTGGTGCGTGGATAATCATTAATTGTTTACTAAAAAACATATTTTGTTTATTATCATTTATAATCGTGCGGATAACATTTATACATTATATATTTTTCTTATATTATATAATATTTTTATCTTTGGTATGTGAGAGTAAGCTTTTTTACACTAGTCGAGGTTTTACTGCTATTGCATTAAATTTGAGGAGAAATTTCTATGTTAGAAAAATCACCACGTGATCTTTTTAGAAAATAAATTACTTATTTGTATAACATATAAAAAAAAGTATTATTCAGAAATATTCTTTATCTGATACTTTTCATTTATCAGTTACTGATCAAAAGTCAGGTGAGGATCTAAGGGGGGAAGGGGTGATAGCTTTCTTGTAGACTCTTGTGAATTCTAGCATGCCAGTTTTCTTGTCAATTTCGTTTCATTAACTTGGTCATCGCCCCTCCCCTCCGCTTCCCATATATATATTGTGGATCCGCACCTGTCAAAAATTGCCTATGTCATACGTGCAATCAAAATTACTATGGTCTATGGTAGAATTTAATTTGCAGAATTCATTAAAAATTGAAGATAAGTCGATGAAACTATATTAACAGTTAACTGTTATATTAATAAATTATTCAAATTTTGTTTTATTATTATTAAATGACGAGTTTTCGCTTATTCATAATTTGAATTTTTTTTTATGAATCCGTTTGTATGATAAAATCATGATAAATAAATATTATACTGTACAAGTAACTAGTGACACATATAAAATTTCATTTTGTTTGTGTTGGGAGTCATGTTAACTTCTCCCCACTGTTAGTCTATGCTATTGCTACCAAATAATTCAAATGTAAATTCATAAATTTTCGATTAGTTAGTTGGTATAGGTGACTAGTATACTTCACTTTTTGTTTTACGACGCGACATTGTATCAAATATTTCTATTTTAATTTCTAAGGCATTAATACAAGTGATAATATAACTATATAAGTATATAACCCACTTACTGTGTATTTAGGGCTCATAAATTATGAGTATTCATAAATATAATATTAAACAGGTAAGCAAATAAGACAAACTTTTATATAGGTAAACGTTGACTAAAAGCCTGGTAGTAATTATATAATCATAAATATATAGGTTTCCTGTCTTACTATTATTTTATTTTTTATTTTTCTTCAGAAATATAATCAATAAAACACATTATCTTAAAAACTATGTGCTAGGTATTTATTTATATTTCATAATACTTTTAGTTTTAGTTTGAAAAATTTCACTGTGTAGTCTTATAACAAATAACTATGTTAAATTAATTTTTTATTTAATTTATTAAATTTGGGTTTTATAATTTAATGTAATTATTTAGTATTTACTAATATATATAATATAATATATTCATTATTCATATTTCATAGATATTAATAAGCAAGGGCGTCTTCAGAAATATTAAGAAGGGGAAAAAGTGAAATAAAAATACCTTGTATAATATAAACTTAATTGGTTGTATAGAATATAAACTAATATGGTCTTTTCAATATTTCTTGTCTTAAATAGAAAATGTTTTTATTTAAATAACTGAAAATAGTCGATTTTATTAGCTTTAAATAATTTTTATTTACAGTTGGTGTTGAAGATGGTTACTGTAAGGGCACCGTCCTTTTTGGTTCGGCGTGTATGTGCCTTCATATTTTTAGGAATCATGGGCTATTCAATTTTTCAAATGACCCGCAGCAATTCATATTACGATATGTCAGATCGAAGCATTATGCGGTACGTAAAACTATTTTTTTCTTAATTCAGATTTCAGATAGATATTTGCATATATGATATATTTAATATAAGAAATATTTAAAACTTTAATTTACCCCCAATTAATATTGTACCTGGGGCTCTTTTTGTATAGCGTGTCGACAATCGATATACGAATATAATTGACCATGTCCCGTTTCCGCTTATCTACATTTAACATTACTGTTTCCGTCATCACCAGTTTCCGCCAATTTTAACAAAGGTTTGTTTCCTATTTCCGTCAAACCTGCTTTGGTAAACTATACTTATATTTCATATTTTTGGAAGACATTTTTTCATGTAATTATATATATTATACATGTGTAATATATTTATACATCTATTTTGAATGTTGTATTTAAAAAAAGGTGACTATTTTTAAGAATTCAGTTTTAAATCATTCGGGCTTAACTTAAAATAATTGTATATGGTGTACATGAAAATTTATCGTATATACGATATAATTGACATCCGTTTGGATGCATATATTTTGTATTGATCACAAAAATGTTTTATTGTATTTCATACTTACAAAAAATAAACATTTTTAAACAAAATCTGTATGTTATACAAAATAGATCTCCATTTACGTAAAAAATCAGTATTAAAATAATATAATGATAATTTACAGTATAATTTATGAAATATAATATTTTCATATATTTGTAATAATTAATCATGACGAGTCATTAATAAACTATGATTTGATTTTTGTATGTTTAGAAAACAAATCGAACTTGATATTATTAAATCATCAAACAATGAAGTTCCTGTTAAAAAGTAACGTATAATTATGTCATATTATTACATTAGATAAATATTAAATAGTATTATTTATTTATGGCTTTGAGCCTAAATTATTTTATTCAGGTTTTGACATTTTAAAATCGATTCAATTCTTTCGTTATTTATATTGATAAAAATAATAATTTATTTCTTATTAGACATAGTAATACATTCAGAATATATATTATATAATTATAAAATGTATTAGAATTTATAACGTAGATATAGCTGTTTTATTTCAATAGAAAATAATTAATAAAAAAAACCCATTGGTAGGTCACTTATATATGTGATCAATTTGAATTGAATTATTATAATATATATCGTTGTATATACGAAAAGTGATTCTGAGTGGAGACGGCCTGTCAGCTTATATCATATCTACCGTATATATTTTATGATATGTTTTTTGATATACCTACCTAGCTAACTATTAAATTCACTTATTTTACTTTTAGTAGGTATTACAATGGTTATTTTAATTTTTTCAAAAATTATCGCATTATTATATTTGTTGTATTCATTTATTATACATAAAAATTCAGACGTGTTTTTTGTCCAACGTACCGATTGATACAATAAAGCGATAACAATTCTGAAACTACATTTTTTGAAACCGCACGAACAATATTTCTGTTTTTGTCAATATTTGAACTTCAAATGCTAATAAAAAAAAATTGTGCTTATGTACTCTTATAATTTTTGAATCACTATAAAATTAATATTTGATGAGTATCGTATTGAATTTTCAAGTATTTTAACTCAACCAAAAACCATGAATATTTCAAATTATGTTGTGGTTAAATTTTATAAAAAATGTTGTATAAGTAGCTAAAAGTTAGGCTTACAATAATTATAAAAGAACTTGAACGTTGGCTAATGAAAGAAATTTTATCCTTAGTTTAAATTTTTACTCGTAAAATAACGATTATTTATAATTTTGTTATAAAAATAAACGTATAAAACAACTAGATAGTGGAGTGCACGATAAAATTGAAGTCAGCGGCCATATGCTAACAGGGCAATGTTTACGAAATTGTATACTATTATGAAAATAAATTCGTTATTTGTATTATTATTATCAATATAGCTATTTTATCTATTGAGTTTATTTGTAAACATTGCCCTGTTGGCATATTATGGCCGCAAGACTTCAACTTTCCTATGGGAATGTAATACGCAGTCCGCTATCTAGTTGTTTTATATGTCTATGGTAATAATTGACTAACGCCAAATCTGGCAACACCGCATGATTAAAGGCAGATAAAACGTTCGCAATACGCAAAAAGGTGTTAATTCATTAACGATGTCGGATGTATTCATAATTACTAAATTACAGATAAATGTAGGGAACAAATTGTATTTTAATTACTTATTTTTAATCTGACGAAAAAAATGTATAAGTAATATTTAGATCGTTATAATTTAAATAACCTCAATTTTTTTACGTATTTTTTCATGTTTGGTATCTATTTTAGTACATTTTAATTTATTTTGAGATGTTCGTAAATTGTTGACGTTAGAAAAAAATATTTACTTTTATTTATATAAATATTATTAACGTACCAATATAATACTGATATTACTTATATGAAAACAAGTTAAATGCAACTATATTATGTTTCTGGATTAATGGAATATGGAAGGGGTAAGGGGACTATCACCTAAGGTAACTTAACTTGTATGCAAGAATTCCTTAACATATAAATTGTTAAAGGTATTCTGGAATTAGTATAAGACAAATTCACTTCAATGATTTATTTTAATATTATTATTTAAGTTATTAATTAAGGAGTTAATTAAATGACATAAGTGTTTGACCTGTGTTTACCTGAACGGAGATGATTTGTCAGCCTAGGATATAATTTCCAGTGGTTGGTGAAAAAGTTTTATGTTTTAATGACCTGAATACACCAACATTTAAGTTCTTTTATAAATTATTGTAAGCTAAACTTATGGAAAATCTTGTATTCAATTTTCAATTTTTAGCTACTTATACAAAAAATTTTATGAAATATTGAACCTACAAAATAAATTGGCAAATATTCATGATTTTGACGAATTTTTGTCAATATTTGAATTTTAAATGCTAGTAAAAAAAATTGTGCCAATTATATTCTTATAATTTTTAAATCACTATAAGACTAAGCTTATGAGGAAATTTGTATTACATTTTCAAGTATTTTGACTCAGCCAAAAATTTTATCGATATTTATTAAAAAAAAAACTAAACAAAAACGAATATTTCAAATGCCTAAAAATAGCATTAAAATAAGCAAAATATTTTAAAAATTAAATCATTCAAGGAAAATGCCAATCTAAATAACTGGAGAAATGTTCAAGTATTTACGACTTAGACTTTTTAATTTTGAATAATAACAAATATTTAAAATTCAAACGCACATAACATTTTTTCTATAATAGTTTTTACTTTTCTCTACAGCTATTTGAAGGAAAACTTATTATTGAATTTTGAACCTTAGATATAAACACAAAAAGTTTTATAATTTTTCAACTACAAAATTACTTGCAAATTTTCGCGATTTTGACATATTTTATAAAAATTTGAACTATAAACGCTTATAAAAAAATGTGGCTAACGATTTTTGATTTTTTTAACTACAATAAGAACAACTCATAAGAAACCTCGTATTAAATTTTCAAATTTTTAAGTAACCCAAAATTTTTTTTTTAAGTACATTTCAAAAAAATTTCTTAGAAAAGTCGAAAATTTAAGTTGTCTATAAATAGCTCAAAAAAGTCAAAATATTTTGAAAATTTAATTGTATAAAGATATACTAATATAAACATTTGGTGAAAGTATTTTAAGTGATTAGTCTTTGAGTCATAACTATATAAAAAAATCGATTTGATCAAAAACTGGGTTTGCGTAAAAATTCGTAATTCGTAGATCCGTCATTTTTTTTCTCAATTTTTTTGAAATCGGTTGGAAAATTTCGTCTTTTGACTTTTATAATGTATCAAGGATATTTACTTTGCCATCGGAGACCATCCTCGAAGTTTGAAATTGAAGCATTATTTCGACTATAGTTATGCTGTATAGTGTACACAGACACAAAAACAAACAAACAAAAAAAACAACACATCATTGTAAAATCAATACATTCATCACTTCGTTCAGAATTTAAAATCATAAGATAAAACAAATGAAATGTTTCTAAAAATGTTTAACATTTATAGCGTATCTGATTGTCATGGTATCAGTATTAGTTATAGGTACGGACTTGAAGTCAAAAGCTTTTCTTATAATCATAATAGAAAAATAATATTTGTACAATAATATGTATCATTTAGTTTCTAAGACGATTGATGTATTTTATTTTTTGCTTTTTTTTTGCCTTTTGTACTTGTAAATGCCTTTTTTGTGTTTAATTTTCAGTTGATTAAATAATTTTATACACAGCTTACGTGTTATCGGTAGTCTGTACAAATCGGTTTTATTCATTGCATTGTTTGCAATATTAATCGTTATCGCTGAATACTCTATCCGTTTATGTCTTATCGAGTATTTGGTATGGCCATAAAAGTACCCGTACTACCTATATACAAATTAAAATATGTTCATAATGCGTAGATTCAAGATTGTTCATCAGTCCGCATTCATCGAATCATTTTTTTTTAATATTAACTATAGTTAGTATATATTTTAATTTTGTAATATATTTTTGAATTGCTTTTTTGCATAAATTAAATACCTTTTTTTACATTTTAAATACTTTCTTTTATTAATTATATCTTCTTCAAATCCGAACCCTATTAATTACTTATGGTTTTTGATAATTTAAAACTTAATAATCTGCAGTAGATATGAGTTTTTCACTATTTCGTCTTATATAGATATTATGTGATAAATAAAATGTTTAACTAGCATGGCATTTGTATTTTTGGTAAAAATTGGGAATTTGATTACAAAAAGGACAACTATATTTTAGGATTATAGATAGGTATTGCAGAACTATTGTATACGATGTTTGAATACAGTAAGTTCTTATATACACACCTCTTGTACTATTATTTTCCAACTCTCCATAGTGAAGTCTTATACAATATTATAAATTTGTATTATATGAATGTAAAGTCTGTTTTATAAGCATTACTTACACCTTTATCTGAACACGGGGCACGTGTCATCATATATCATCATTATATCCAAAGTACTTAACATTCACTATGGTCCGTGTGCCAGTTATAGTATTGCCATAATAAAATAGTGTTAAACGGAAACATAAGTGGCGTGTATAAGGACAATCTAGCCATTCCTAATCATACTTGGGTGCGTAATTTTTCGTTGCAAGTAAAATAACTAAGAAGTATCGTTGTGTCCTAGTTGCGGTCGCAATAATAGTTGGATTTTATTTCGGTTTTAAAAATACTGAAGGCGAAATTACCGGCCTAATCGTGGCCCTTATTTAATAAGGTATCGATCATTCGATAAGCATTTATTTTATCTTAATTATTGTAGTTAGCGTTAGAAAAGTCAGAAATTATATGTTGTTGCTAAAGTATTAATTTCATTTCCAAG
Organism: Aphis gossypii; assembly: GCF_020184175.1. Taxonomy (NCBI): domain Eukaryota; kingdom Metazoa; phylum Arthropoda; class Insecta; order Hemiptera; family Aphididae; genus Aphis; species Aphis gossypii. The sequence continues at coordinate 29,329,740 of NC_065531.1, forward strand.
CATTTATACTTTTCAGTGTAGACATACCTAACAGTTATGTACGTTTATTCTTTTCTATCATTTATTATCTTTCCATTAATTAAAATAAATATATATAAAAAGGAATTATAGAAGCTTTAAGAAAGAATTTATGAACACTAATTTGATTGTATTCAAATTTCGTATCAGTCAAGTTTGGTGGAGAAAAATTTTAGAATTAGGACGTACTATAGAGTATAAAAATAATAAATAGGAAATTGGAAAATGATTCCATTAAGTTTTTGGATTTACTTTTATTCTTTTAAGTGAAGTGAGAAATACGTTTTTGAATAAATCGCTTATTTGATCAATAACTATATTGACTATGATGCTACTTTTCCAAGTACATTCTGGGGAGTTTTGGAAAATAGTGTTTGGAGAACGAATAATGGAAGTGAAGCTTTCAGTTCTAAATTCAAAACTGAGAATTGCCACATGCTAACATATTTAAATTTTGTAAATGTGTAAAAAACATTATTATTTCAGTAGATTTGGAAACTATTAAAAGCGTTGAGAGCATTAATTAAAAATGTATTAAAAATAGAATTAAACAATGTCTAAAAAAAAAATAGATTCACTGACAGTATTTTTATTCGTTAAGTATAATGTAGTTATCAATATTTAAAACTAGATAATTGTTATCCACGACTGAAACCTGGATTTTGTTTTTTACCTGTTTTGATCCCTTCCGTAACTCGTTATTAACCAGAAGTATAAATATAAGTACATCGTCGGCATTTAAGGAAAACATGTTCGTGCAATCGGACAATTAAAATTAAGATTTAGGATGATAAAATGTATACATTGCAAAGTATACGTTATTTTGATAGTCTATTGTTATTTAATTTTATTTTTGAAATTAAACGGCTTTAACATCGTTTCAGTAACTATAATTGTTTCTGTGCTTGTTGACGACGGCTGTAATGATATATTTAAAAACTTCGTTTACACGTCCAGTTTTTCTTATAGTCATACTAGCGATAGATTTTTTTCAACTACATCAATACATCAATAATTTTAGTACCTATATTTTTTCATTAGGCGTAACAGTTGTATTCAAATGGAATTATTCATCTTTAGCTTATAATTTTTTTTAAAAACTTATTGATTTACTGTAAGTAATTAATCGTGGAAATATAAATAATTTGTTGAGGCAATTGTTTCTCAAGTATAATATTAAAAAACTTACTCTATTAATTTAAATTGGTATGTGAACTTTGGCATGTATTTTAGGAAAAATTATTTATTCGTGTGTGTACAATATTTTAAGCGCCAAATATTTCGTGTATTCTTCAATGTAAATTATTTTAATAAAAATTATAAACATCCATATTATGACGAACATGAAAATGTGTTTGTTCTTATTTTTAGTTCATATTATTATTTATTATAAATTTTGCCTACATTAATATGCAGCGTTTCTTAATTAAGTATGCAAAGTATGTTATACTTTGTTTTGGAATATGTATCGGTTGTATTGTTAAACTATATTATGTTGTTGGCTTAATATGTTATTGCACGCACTATTTTATGTTTACCGAATTTAGTTTCTTGAACATCGTATAAAAAAATATTTACATACACAGTGTTATAAATGTACGCTAATAAAATGTTATATTTATATAAACAAAGCGATCCATTTAATATTCTACTCTTAAGTCAACTTTAGTTACTTAAAATTAGAAAGAAACAGTTTGTCACGCTATATTATATTGTTTTTGATTTAAAGTTTAGATAGGTATAGTGTAGGTCATACCTACGAATTCGTGATGCATTGTTTAGTCTATCTAAATATAAAATTGTTGAATATTAAATAATAAGCTAACCTAAATATCTAAATATAAAATAACTAATAATTTGGATTTTGGATTAGTTTTCCGCTATACTTTATCATAAAAAATTCTGTTTAAAAAAATAATTATAATAACAAATATAAAAAATAGTTTTTTCTACCATAAGTTTTTTTGAGGTACTTATTATACCTCTATATATATATATACGTATATATTATCATTGATTAATCAATGATATTATACGTATAATATAATTTGTAGTGGGTGTTCAGTGCGTATTGTTCTGTATCTATATTAAAAATAATTTACAATATAATATTAATATTATAATCATAAATATGATGTATGATATGAAAATATAATAACGTTATGAACATTTGTTTGTTCTTTTGTCTACTCAAGTTCAAAAACCGAAAACTATACAGCATGCCCGCTTCCTAATTTGGATCCATTCAACCCAGTTATGATGAAATTTTTCAAAAAAGAGGCGCCTTTGGTTTGCGACGAAGAAGAGGATTGGGTTACAGTCAAAGGGAACATCGCGCGTATCACCGATAAAGCGCTCAAGAAATACGGCGATATACAGTGCAAATTTATGGGTAATAAGATAACTTTGCACTAGATTTTTTTGTTTTATTTTTAAAATTGTACGGTTTTTAGACGTTTTGAGAGCCAACGACTTCTCTTCATCACTGGGTGTCGTGACCACTACTCATACAGAGTACAATTTGGAGACATCGGATTTTTTCAGAGTTTACTGTGAATCGGAAAATGGCAAATTTAGGTGAAATACATTTAATTTTTAAATACCTAACGTATATAAATTTAATATCAAATACTATATGTTCCAAGAATCGTGCATCTACTAATGAGGGGTAAAATATACAACCTTAATATTTATTATGACTAGATTTTTGTAATCCTCTGGTTTGAAGTTGGTCTTTGTCCAAGTATTAAAAATACAATGTCAAAAGTATATCTCTTGAATTTGAACGTGAATCAAGATTGACGTGATAATGTATTTTTTGTTCACGTGTATTTTAATTAAAAAATCCTTGAATTGAATTCGCGTACAATTAATTAGTGAATCATGGATACATATTTCACGTGTATATTTAAAACATAATATTTAATAAACGTCATATTAAATTATAATAATATATTATATTAAATTAAAATAAATATAAATATAAAATATATAAATATGTGTGCTATCTAATAATTGGTAATTGCTATAAAAAAACTAAAAACTAAAGTATCTTACTATACTGTGCCTACCTATTATACTAAAAAAAATATTTCATGAGTAGTATTGTCTTAAAAAAGGCAGGATGGGTGAAGCAAATACTTCGGATTTACAAAAAATAACTGATTACCGATCACTGTTGTGTAAAAACACTAGAAACTAAAAACCATTGGAATATACTAAACGCACTTAAAATATAATGTCACGTGTATTCATAAAAAAAATGTATGTGAAATAAATTCATAGATTTGCGTGAAATTAATTCATAGACTATCTCGAATTTAACTAAACGTGGAATAGAGACCTCTAGTAAAAATTTATCGAAGTAAAACTTCTATGTAGATTAGTAAATACGTAATTATTATTTAGCATTTAATGATCTTACAATGGGGCATTGTAAAGTATTAACAGAAGTTCATTATAATATGTAATATTACAACGGTTGATGTTTATTTAAGATTGTCAAACGGTCACTAATAATAATTTAGTTATATTAAAATCGTAGTTTTGGTTTATTTATATTTATCCACAACCCTTTAATTTTTCATATTATTTTAGATCACACGATCATCAGTTCGTATAATATATTAAATGGCTTATTTTTTTTTTTAATTCAGTTGGGAAAGTCGTATGGCTGGTATACGATTTGACGAAGATGTGATAAATAGAGCTGGATGGGATCAAGTGCCTAAAGACGGGTTAGGTCTTAACGTTTTAATGTTTGGAATGGACTCTTTGTCACACATGATGGTACAGAGAGGACTGCCCAAGGTGTATGCTAAACTCAAGTCTATGAACGCACGTGTGTTAAAAGGCTATAACATTGTCGGTGACGGGACTCCGCAAGCGTTGATACCGATTTTGACAGGTAATGATTTTTATTATGGTGATTATAATTATATATTTATGGCCTAATTAATGTCTAATTAAAATAATATTTTCTATTAGGCCTATAATCATATTATGTGCTTACAATTTACCATTGCAATATTCTTTTCGTCACAGGACGCACTGAACTGGAACTTCCGGACACTAGGAAACGAATGGGGAACAAAGCAACATACGTAAACGTCTATCCGTTCATATGGAATGAGTTTAAAAAACACGGTTATGTCACTGGTAAGTCAATTTGAATGACGTTTTCGATTTTATATTTTGCTGAGAAGGTGTGTCGTGTTAAACTGAACCTCTGGGCACCGGCTGCTGTTGTCGTTTTGGACGCCGTTTGAATTCCGACACGTCATCTCGGTGCCGGTGCCGTGAAGTTGATGAATGCATGACAAATGGAAACTAGTATAAACTATAATATTTTTGTTTCCAATCGCAAACCAATTTTTCTTTAAAGATTTATTAACTGAGCCATTTCTTATGTTTTTGCTATCGTATACATTATATCGTATACAAAGTCTCAATATCGAACATAAATATAAATTTGAATATCGTGGAATGTATTAATGTATCCAATGATCTAATGTTATGCCTGAAACGTTTCGAAAATATTTATTTGTACTTAACGGTTATTTGAACCGTAGAAGTATTTATTATTATTCACTTTTAGCGGTGACTACTGTGCTATTATATAAATATTGTGAAAAAATCCAAATGATCTCTCCGGAGAATTAAAATCAGAAAAAAATGTATTTTCTTTTAGCTAATTGATTATTTATTCGGGGTTTTCTAGGTTATGCTGAAGACGTTCCAGATGTTGGCATTTTTACGTATAGACTAAAAGGATTCGACCAACAGCCGACCGATCATTATATGCGATCATATTACGTAGACGCCGCTCCAATGTTCCAACATCAAAAACCTTTTTGTTATGGTTCTCTACCCAGGCACAAGGTAATTTCTAAACGGCTTAAATATTTTATTTTATTATCTTATGCATTTTATTTAACATACTTAGTGGACAAAGCAAAATTGTAAGATAATTATGTATAATTACGATGCATACTATGTGACTGTGTGATATATTTAGAATGGTTATGAACTTATGAATAAATAGTTAGTATTGCGTTTATAAATAGTCCAATTAAAGGAATATAGTATTAAAAAAGGGCTACATTTGAATTGTGTCTCGAAATAAAAATTTGATAAGTGGGTACACGAATTGCGTCAGTCTTTATCTAAACGTAAAACGACTATATAAATTGCGTCCGGTTTTATTTGATTTTTTAAAATTTAAGTCCGATATTGAAAGAGCAATCCACAAATCATTATTAATAGTGTAGAACTGTAGACATCATGTCAAATGAAAGGGTACCTTCAGGTTTTTCAAATTGATGGAAGAAAATTCGGGACGCAATTCTTGTGCAACGTAAAAAAGGTAGTTTGGTGGGTACCGTTTCGTTGTTATTAGACGTCAATCTTTGTTTACGAAAAACAATTCTGAGCTGAGATGGTCTGTAAATCTATATTACTAAAAGCATAATTCATGATATTATGTTTTTTGATTTAGATATTTAAGTAATTTATTTTAGTTTTAGTACTATGACACTATGTTAGGTTAATTAAATTTTTTCTAAATACTTTAAATTTATTATTTAATTAATATTTAACTATTATAATAATATATATGTATATATATACACACAATCCATTATGTTATTGTTATAAACTTTTGAGTTAATAATACAACATTACATTAAAGATACCGTAAAACAGTGTGAATAGGATCATAGTATAATATTATTCTTATATAAAAAACTTTCATGACTTTGAAGAACTTTGTAAGAATTTGAATATATTAATTTCAATACATATAAAAAAAATAGTTTCTATGTATTTTAATGATTTTTTTATACAAACAGGAGAAAAAACTTATGTAGTATCTTGTATTGAATTTTAAAGAATTTTAACCCTGTAAGTAATTTCCAATCAACATTTATAGAAAACAATTAAAATAAAAAAAATCGGAAATTTCTCGCACCTATAAATAGATAAAAATAGTTAATAATTAATATATATTGAAAATTATATGATGAGCAAATAACATATAAACATAAAAGTTTCAAATAGTATTTTATCGGTTACTTTATCGTGTACTTATTATTATTATGACTAAAGTGTATATATAAACATTGTTTATAAAACACATTAATCAAATATATATTATTATACCTTGAAATTTACGATAAATGATTTCACAAAATACAAAATTAAACATGGATAAATGGCTTTAAAAATTAGAATTTTTCGTTAATTTGTAATAGGTCAACATTTTAATAATAATGTAATGTAAGATAAATTATACATAATTATTTATTTCACAATTTAATGAGCTGTAATACTTTGAATTGCATAAAACATTATTTTTTTTACAAGCACATCTATAATTTGTGCACCCTGTTTTACAAATACATCTAGTACATCCTTGTGTTCCCGTGATCTCATAGCTAGCAGCCTAACCTAACCTAACCCTAAATGATTAGAACTAGAAAAAGTGTTATTGTTAGTACTAATAATGGATAAATTGATAATAAAAATTGATTTTATAATTTATTGTAAGGCCGTTTCTATAATATAATAAACGAATAATTGATTATTTTTGTGCAAAAAATGAACTTACATTTATTTTATTAAAAGAAATATTTTGATATATTTTTTTTAAATTTGGGGATTACCTATATTCTAAGTTAAAGTGGACTTGATAAATTCAATTTAGTATTTAATAATTTGGTATCCGTTGATTTACAGATAATGCTCAACTATATCAAAGACATGTTTCGGGTTTACGAAGACAAACCAAAATTCATGTTTGCATTTCACGGTGAATTGTCTCATGATTATACTAGCAAAGTATCAGTCGCGGAAAATGATCTGGTCGAGTGGTTGGAATGGTTTGAGAAGTCTGGTTATTTGAACAATACTATGCTGGTGTTTATGAGTGATCACGGTCAAAGGTATAATAAGAAGATTTATCCGATTTAATGGATATCTATACATTATTTGTCGTCAACCTTTAGGTTTACGGCCATAAGGGACACGCAACAGGGAAAACTCGAAGAACGGATGCCATTTTTCTCGTTCATACTACCGAAGTGGTTTGACCGAAAGTATCCAAAAATGGCGTCAAATTTTAACGACAACACTAACCGTCTAACGACTCCATTTGATATATACTCAACACTAATGAGTGTCCTGCATCGGGATGGGCTTAAAACTGACGATGTAAACAAGCGTTCTATATCGCTGTTCAACGAGGTATTAAAGACATAATTTAATCAAGTATTTTTTAAGGCCATATATAGTGATGGTATATTGGTATAGGCTAAAGTAGCATATTTGAAGTTTGATCAAGATGTGACGGAGAGTCATTCAATTTAAATACAACTTTCAATAGATACCCATTAATAACTTTGTTTCACTAACTATATTATTAATTTTTGATTCTGTTTAACGCTGAATTGATGATTCTATTAATATTAAAAAAATCCAAATAGATTAAAAATAACACGGTTCTTCTACTGAAGGACACTTTGCTCTTCTCAAATATTCTATTTGTTGAGTATCACCTTTAAATTTGATACTCGTCTACGTGATCCATTCATAAATGACAATCACCGCAATAAGTAGGTATTACAGAATCTGTTTTGAAAAATTTCTTAATAATCATCAGGTGCGGATCTAGAGTATTAATGAGGGGGGTTTTTTGTATTATGAATATCATGCAGTTATATATAAATATATTATAAGATGATTGTTGAACTACGTAGTTCGTCACATATTTATTTAAATTGGGAAATAATATTTCAACAAAAAAACACTTTATGTAAGTTATTAAATTTAAAATATTATAAATAACTAAAAATATTAAAAAAAAAGTAAATATTTGTATAACCATACAGATCATAAATTCTTAGGTGAAATCTAATTTTTTTTGGTTTTTAAAAACCTGTCAAGAATTTAATTGTTACTATAATATTTATTACAATGTATGGTCGTATATAGGTGCGGGTGAATAGTATACAAGACCAATGCGCGCGACGTCACGTCGTTAGTCACCACGTTTAGAAATTACCTATAAATAAAACGATTCGTAAAACATCGTAGTATTGTCCATGTCGTATAATATTGGTAAAATAATATTATATAAGTATAGGTACCTATCAAAACAACAGTAAACATTCAATTATATACATTTATTATCGTGTGAAGTAAATGTAATGATCATGACATATAATTACATTTTTTTGTAAATTTGGGAAGGAGCATTGCGCCTGATAATCACATAAATTCAATATTCCATGTTTTTTTAGATACCGTTGGATAGAACGTGCAGAGACGCTTATATTGAACCTCACTGGTGTGCTTGTCTAAAATGGCAGCCAATAAGCGTGGATGCTCCGTTGGCCGTTGATGCAGTCGCAAACTTTGTACAGTTTCTTAACAGGTGAGGAAAAGCGCACAGCCTGCAGGCTGCAGCTAAATATATTATATATGTATATATGTATAAAACGATCGATGTCTCACACGTTAATACGTCATCTATTTTGCTACCAGTCTAGTACCAGGCCATGGTTTATGGAATGTAGTCCCGGAAAAAAACTTATTTGAGTCCCTTTTTTCCAGTGTAAATGTTTACTAAATATTAAGTTAAATTTAGCGTAGTCACAAATAACTCTTATAAATACATTATTCATATTCACATATGCGTAAAATGTGTGTATAATGCCGCAATCGTAAATAACATATTGTAAGTAGCTGTTTTATATTCGACAAACAAATTCTATGAAATGTAATTAAATTAAGTATAAAATTGTGTCAGTTATCAAAGTATGCCACAATACTGAACAAATTAAATTAATTAATAGAAAGCTAAAAATACCTAAGCACGAAATAGCCAAACGGCAAAAACGCACTTTACTTTGAAACATTTAATGATGATTGTAAATCAAATCGACATTCGAGATTTTTTGTATGATTTTGTTTCGATAACTATTTTTATCTGATGACTATCTACAGTAAAAAAAGTATATCTATATAATATTACTTAAGGTTGTTTTAGAAGTAGTTTTAAGCACAAAATATTTGCAGTTGTAAATTTGAAATCAAATATTACAATTAGTATTTTACAAACTTACATATTTCTATTCTAATCAAATTTTCTCAAAAACAAAATATAACACTACGCAGCTTTAAAAAATGAAATAAAATTAAAAAAAAAAAATGAAAGAATAACCCATACGCATCTAACAAGGGTCTTTAAAAAATATCTAAAGTTTAGGGCATAGATCTGTACTAAATATGGATTAACTTGCCTACTATATACGAAATTAATTATTTAGGAATATTATGTTTATTTAGGGCAATTAAATTAATTTATTTCAGTACAATCATAATGCAAACGTATGCTGTCATCTGGTGGACAATTTTTTTGTTGAGCTAATTTTCTTTATAATATCAAACCGGCTCTATTCGACAAAAAAAAATGTATTTTTTGTAGATCTAGTTGTCCCGATCCCATTATATGTACTTTGTGCATCGTATTATTTTATACTCAGATGTCTCATCACGCAGGTTAAACGCTAAGTACACTGACCTTTGTGCGCCGATAGAGATCGATCGGATCGAATGGGCTAACAAGATGGCGCCCAACGAAGGGCTATTGAAATTCCACCATGCCGCTGATCCCGATGGGTTTGTGCCCGACATGTCGGGTAAGACGAAAATCACTGATATCTATCTGCAAATCAAAGTGATCACGCGACAACCTGCCAAGGCTGTGTTCGAATTTTCGTGTCAGTATAACAACAATACCAAGCGGTATACGATTAACGTGAGTTTTGCCCCAATTTATGTCCACATTCGTCTGATTTGAATTAAGTAGATGACGATAGAATAATTATATAATATGATATTTCTTAGACTATATCTGTGGTTTTTTTTTAACGTTACAGGAAAAAGCCATCAGCAGAATTAATGAGTACGGAAACCAAAGTTGGTGTGTCGCGAAAACTCAACCACAACTCAATAAGTACTGTTATTGCAAAAAACAAAATTGATAAAGTCTTGAGATCTGCATAGAAATGTGATTTGGATACCAATATTTTCAAAGTCAACTGTTCAAATTCAGCTTTATGTCATTCGGAATTATTGTTGATTTTTCGAATTTGATTACGTTCATTGTCATACAAATCTCAACCAATATTTTGTATTACCTACCTTTAACTATACCTATATTATTAGTTTAATGACGACGACTTACTTTTAACGTGTACTTTAAGTCGTCTATTTAAGTTTTTTAAAAGCCATAATAATTTTTAAAATTTATCTAAGAATTATTATATGAGTATAATTCCATAGTATTATTTAAAATCAGTATTTTTTAGTTTTGAATATAAGTTCGTAATTCAATTTTTAAAGGCGATTCATTCACTAATAAATATTTTAAGGTAAATGAAATTCTGGCGTCGCTGATTCAATGATATAATTGGAAATATTATGTATTCTCACTACATCCATAATACTGAATCGAAAATAAGAACTAATAAGAGAAAAAACGATATGACGATATACTTATAGGATAATTTATGTCCAAATCTGATCGAAAAGTAATCTTTTTAACGCAAAGCTTCAAATTTACAAAAATTTAATAATTAATAACATAATATTTCCTTTTATTCAAAATCATTTTACTTTATTATCCAAAAACCGTAATTTAATACAATATTAATCATTTTAGTATAAATCATTTCCTTATACGGGTAAATTTCCTTCTCTAGTAAAATTTTTTCTTTAACCTAGCATTCGGGCTATACATTTTAACGAGTTCTTGTTTATTAATTTTATGTTATCGCCAGAATTTATTTATACAAAAAGACTGTCACCCCAAAGGGGTCGCTGAATTGATATCGCCGTTAGACTTGATTACAATATTTGTTTTATTTTAATGTGACAAAATTCTATATTGTTACCCTAAGGCCTAAATATTGCTAAGTGAATTTACTTTGTCTAGTCAGATTAATTTATCGAGTTTTAAGCTACGTATAGACTTATATTTTTCTGGTCAATTTTAAGACGATTTATTTTAAATATGTAACATTCGCTATTTAAAAATTATGTTTTATACTTAAAAATGTTAACTTATAAATTATAATATTCATAAATTGTATTTTTGATTTTAAATTATCTATATGACGTATAATATAATTTAATGTGAAAACTATGTTTTCTAAATGATTGTTATAAATTGTGATGTTTTAGTGAATATTTAGTGTTCATGACCCATCTACAAATGCTTTGTTATTTTGAAATTGTTAGTATTTGTAATATATTTTTTTTTTACGGAGTTCAACATTTGAAATACATGTGTTGTTTAATATAGTATTTATTTGTAATTATTCAGTATATTATTTGTGTATTTTGTTTCATTGCTATAAGGCATAAGTAATGTTGGATTAAACGAAGTTAGTAAATTTAAATTTTAACGAAATACATAGGGTAGGCCACTACACATACATCTATGTATGTATAATTGACTATACAAAGTTGAGTGTTCCTAATGATCCTAATTCTTTGTACATTACATTTTATCAATATATTATTTTAAAAATATTAATAATGTTGAGTTTTCTTAAATTCGAAATCATCGAGAAGTACGATTATAGGTAATGATTTGAAATTTTTAATCTCATAAATAAAACTACATTTGGAAATTCTGATATCCAGTTGTTTAATCAAAAACTGAAATTATTTTCAATATTTTATTGCTTATTTTTATTATTTTTATCTTGTATTCAATCTAACTATAAGAAATATACTATGATAGTTATAATTTAAGCAATGCAATTAATTTTCTACGGATTTCCTATAGTTTAAACATTGTAGTACAGTCGTTCTCGGTTGAAAAAAGATTAAATAAATAATTTCATTCGAGTTTCTTTTACATTGTTAATTTTAATAATTTGTAGAAGGTAACTAAATTAAATGCTGGTTTGAGAATACGCCATCATATTATTATTTCATGCATATTTTTATAACATAATAACATCATATCTCCATCGTATTCGTATAATTGGAGAATACTTGAGGCGATCTCAATGTATGGATTCAGTACTTATATAATGCGTCTGTGTAGTACATGTTTTGTTGTATCACGTTTTGAAACAATCTTTTTTAAAGACCATCGAAAATGTTTGTAGTGTTATGTCATCGGTTCGTTACCTATGACAGATTGACAACAAACGGGATATAAATATGCAATACAATAAACCTATTAGGTGAGTTAGGGGGTACATAATAATGTAAGACCAAAAAACCGATAGATTTCACTTAATTGTGTTCAACCGATCGCATTGACATAATGATATAAAAATATGTTTTACACAATATAATACAACTTAGGCGTTTGTAATTGGGAAAATAATACATTAAAAAGTCGTATATTCTACACGAATTTTTGAAGTATGTATTATATTCTGTCTAATATATGATTTATGTGGGTAGGAAGGCTCTAATGTTCTTTCGAATGACATTAATATAGGTAGTGTGGATTGTATATAATTTATACCTACTGCAATTTAGTTGGTTTAAAATTGAATATTATAATATGATATGTGTATATACAATTATTTTGTAAAATGTTTTATTATTATATTTACAAATTATTGAGCATCAAATTTCATATAAATATTAAAATCTAATAACGCTAATTTTATTGTTTTAGTCAAGTACTCCATACCTATGTCGTAAATAAATAATAATACAATCGATGTTAGTGGTAAAGATATTTATAATAATAATATTTAACGTAAAATGTATTAATAGTGAAAACATATAAATTTGTGAAAAGTTAACATGCAGAAACATGTGAATGAATTCGTTTAAGATTATTATGAGTATGACGTGTATACATGACTGTATACTATAGTAGTATGGTGTACACTATGTGATACTTAACCAAGAGTGATAATATGAACATTATATACAACTTTAAAATTTATGACTTGAGTAAAACTTGTCAAGAATTTAAACAAGTAATAATGTGAACTTTGTCAATTAATACCGTAAAACGTAATTATAGTCAAAATACCAGTAACGTATTTAGCGGTGAGTAGGGAGGCTTGGGCCCCGCGCAATAAATTTTGGAGAGAATTTTGACATTATATTGTTGGTTTTTGGCTGATACAAAAAAAAAAAAAATAATAATAATAAAGGTAATAATGGGTAGATGTTTTTCGGGGTGGATTTTTTTCTTACTTGGTGCGTAAAATATTTTAATACGTCTCTACTAAATGCTTAGTATCTTGTCAGGCTTTCATAAAATTGTATTGATTATTATACATTTTCAATTAAATAATAATCCACAATAATATTACAGTAAATTTATCATTATTTTCAACATCATTAAAATATATTTATAAATCTACCTGTATTAACTATAAAAAGTAACGACCTGTATGCATACCTATTATATATCATTTTAATAATATGATAGTTATTATACACCGATGCTTCACGTGTAGTTTTATATATTATATTATATACTCTTAATTATAATATTATTAAGTTCGCAATCGCAATCGACTGTTCCAATAGATTCTACGGGTTTTCTAATTAGATAAAAAAAAAATATTGGCAAATAGTATATTATTTTTCAATAACTATAACCTTTATAGAACTATTCAATGATACTAGCTAATACATTTCACAATGATTGTCTTAAAAAATATTTTCAGTTTTAGTATATTTTTAAATTTTTATTAGTTAATAGAAATATAGAAAAAAAATTAATAATTTTTTACACACTACCTATATATTTTGTTTCATGGATTTTTTAATTTTATGTAGATCGTTTGATGTTTATTTTTAAGTACTAGATTCTGCATGGGACTACGAATTTATATTGTTTTTAATACAATTATTTATACTTGTATGCACTTAAAATACAATTGTGAAAATAAAAAAAATTGTAAATTTTGTCGAGAAAGAAGTTGAGAATAACTTATCTTTAGGCTTGAAAGTTTAATAGCAAAATTATATTATATAGTTAGTATTATTGTATTAAAAATGTTAAAAATTGGTTTTCTTAATTTTGTTTTATTGGTTCTATAATCGTCAAGAATGAACATTTTAGTTTTATTTGTTATTTAAGTATACAAATTTAATTTATTTATTATAGTCGGATAAAAAGGAATAACGCTATGCATTTTAATATCTTATTATTCTTTTGTTTTATTAATTATTACAATAGAATATTCGTTCCTTACGCTATCTATATCTAAGGGTGATCTAAAGGTTATAATACGTATGCTGTTAAATGCGATAAACGAAAAAATAGTATTAAATTATGACGTGATTAGTAACTAAGTAATTATTAGTAGCTTAAAACTATTAACCATAGTGGTGTGATAAGATAATTTTGGGAGAATATTTTAATATTTTAATTTTATCTTAGGTGGCGTGGAAATTGTAGTCCTATGTTGAAACGATATTGTGTATTGAACTTGTTAAATTGTGAGGGAAATTGAAGAAACCTGAAATCACATTTTGAATGTGATCTCAAATATTGAGGTATTTGTGTATGTTTAAGTTTCTTACAAACATGACGTAGTTTTTGTGATTATCCGTAGGTTTATTTTGAAATATTTGCTCTTTGCAGTTGATTACATCAGTTTGTGCACATTTTCCTCGAACAGTATGAACAAACATGATCAGTGAATGCAATACTTGCAAATAACTTATTTCTGAAGAGAGTATAAGTAGAAATTTTCATTAACCTGATAATATAATCGTGTACCTACTATACACAACGGTGGTATTCTATTTACGTTTTTTTATTATTGTCATTGTATAAGACGTATGTTAATATACTAATATACATGTATCACCAATGATCCTTTGGCAAGGAGTGTTCACTGTTCAGCCTCGTTTATTTCTGTACATTAATAAGTTACTTGCGTTTAGAAGTCCGTGACTTTTGTGGCCATAGGTTACCATTATTTGAACCTATATCACAGCAGGTATATGATATAAAAACATGTATTTGAATATATAATTTATTTATCAATATACTTATTAATGCTGTGCGATCAGTAAAACTTAACTGGAATAATCACGTTGGAGATAAAACTGCTGTCCTATTTATAAATAATATTAATTGGATTTTCGTATAATGATAGTAAAATACATAACAACAATATTATAATAAATAATGTATAAAAGTTTTAATATTTTGTGAACATATGAACCTACTATATTTTAGACAGTTGTTGATGGGCGCTGTAAATAGATTTAAAAGTTACAAAGGTTATATTTTCCATAACTTTCAAATTTTAGGTGATAATGTACTGTGTTCTACTAATTATAGTTAATTTTTATTATAATTACATTAAATCATACTAAACTATTTTCCTACGTGAAAGACTCCTACGACACACTTATACTCGTGATATTAAAACATAATATTTTTTAGAATTTCAAAATGATTATATATTAATAATAATAGTAACAAAAATTATTAACATAGTATAACGTACCTACCTATAAGTTATATACTTAAACTGATAAATCAATATTCAATTGATGTTTTCATCAAACTTGCAATTTTTAACCGATATCTAATTTTAAAACGTACATTTTTTTTATTATTTACTTTTGTAATAATAATCTGTATTAATTTATATTTTATTTGGAAAAATAATCTTACTCTAAATTATTTTAAGTACTCTTTGCTTCTTTTAATTGTATTTTGTTGGAGAATTTACATTCTAGAAGTGTTTTATTTGTTGACAAATTATTGTCATCAATCATAATCATACAATTAAAAATATAAAAGACTATGGAAGTATATGACAATTTAGTTTTGATTTTTAAATAAATAATATCTATAGGCTAGTATGACACATTGGTAGGTAATGTTATTTTATGTATTTATTTAAACGTATTTATTAATCATTTAACTTTTAAACTGATAAAAATAATTCGATAACTTAAAGCTCACCAGGTCAAAATATGATACGAAGGATATAATATTTTAATTTATTTAATTTATTAATCGATACTATCGATGATGTTTTAGAATTATATAGAATATTCGAGAAACTTATAACCAATAATCAATAATAGTCACAATAAGAAACAATTGTGAACTATGGCTGAAACTTAAAATTAATATCAAATACCTAATAATTTGATAAATATGAATGAACTTATCTTTTTTTTTTTTTTAACTAATCTAATTAATGTTTTAATAAATTATATTTTAAATTTAATTGCACATTGTGTTTATTTGTTAAACATTATCATCTAATGGTATTATTTATTTATTTATTTATTTATTCTTAACACACATACACACACACACGTATATATTATATATTATATATACCTGCATATACGCACAAATATAATATAAATTAACAAAAAACTATAAGACTATGTCAATATTTATAAAAGTGTAATACAATTTATATTTTATAATATCATACTCTTAAACAATAATAGTTAAAACCTATTCATTTTGAGGTAAATAGGTAAATTGTAACTATAGATAGTATGTATTATAAATACCTTCAATCTACATAGTGTAAGTCACTACTTTGAAGGACGTAGAGGTTTATAAGTATAACAACTCGAAACGTGGCTATAATTTGGCGTGAATATTACTATTATAATACTCACATCAAATTAAAAATTTACTTTGTATGTGTGCGTACAATTTTGTATCTAAAATTTTTTTTATTGAAGCTGATAAAAATCCACTTTAGATGAGTAATTCGATTTAATGTTAAGATAAAACAAATGGAGCGTGATATATTTTTCGCAAAAATATATTCACTTTACTACTTTGTTTCTCTATACTATAAAATTTAAAATTAGGAAAAATGCACTTTTTATCTTTTGATCTGGAATACAAGATGTAAGCATATAATATCAAGACGATCTCATCCAATAGTGAATTATTGATGATAAACAAATAGACTTTTGGACTTTTGCTCACAATTATTTAAGTGATGAGTATCATAAAATTGTTATTTTTTATTCAACGTTCTCAAAAAATATAATTTATACATAACATGTACAAGCCGATAATACTGTATAGTTGTAGCATAAGATAGAATAGGGTCGAAGATACATGGCGACACTATAATTGTACATAGAATTGCCCACACAATATACTACAAATTGTACTCGAAAACAACACATAGCAGTTATTGTAGACTATACAATATTAAAAGAGAAAAAAGCTTTAGTAAAAAATGTTGGCACGACACAGCAGTTAGTAGTTACCCTAAGTCCTAACCATTACAGACATGCTGCAACTGCTAGGACATAAGCCAACGTTAGAGAGTAGGTAACGTGTTTTTGTTAAGTCGTAAATGTTGACATGGAATTGCTCCAAGATTATATTATTTGTAATAGGTAAGCACAATAATACTGAAAACTTTCGTAAACGTCTCCAAAAAACATAAAATATTTAACAATATAGGTACTATATCAATATATCATAACAGTTCAACTGATCAAACTATTGCACTGTGTTTGTGTAAAATATGTAAGACAGTTAAGTTTCGTTGAAGACAAAAAAAAATCGTTTTCAAAATAAATGTAATGGTTGTACGAATGACGAATGTTCAAAAGTTAATAAATATTTTATGCTTTTAGTTAAAAATGCATTATTTATTTTCAAATATGGTTATGACGTATTGACGTATTGGATGTGTATTGATTGTTATAAGTATATTGATGGTAAATCGCTCACATAGTCATGTGTAAAAATTAATTTAATTAAGTTTTATTAATTTATTTCATGATTTATTTTTGTTGATTTTTTTACTAAAAAATTTAATTACTTTTTAAATAATATATCAACTTTAAAATAAATTATGTATTTTGAAAATTTATTTTACTTTTTAATTATAAAATATGCATACCTATTATTTATTAGAGTTGATATTTAGTGATAAAAATATAATTTAATGAACAAAATATTATACTGTTTTTAGTTTAATTATAATTTTTGGTTGTTATGATACATATTTTTGGTCCCTTAGATGTGAACTAAAAGTACTTTAAATTATACATCACTACAGAAAAGTACCATTTAGAAATTGCAATGATTGTATCTGCAATTTGAATCTTTTTTATCATTTTTTATACTCTTTATTTACATTATAAGCCAATTAAGACCTTTATTTGCTCAAACAATCAAAGTATAATATTATGTTTATTTGTTGTAAATAAGCATCTACGATAAAAATCAAGAAAAATATTGAAAAAATTGTAGAATCAATAGCATCAACACGGTGTTTGGTGGGTATACACTATACACTTATAAAAATTGAACGAATTAATAAGTATAATTATATTATGTTACCTAAAATTGTTGATGTTACATAATCTGATAATTAATATGATGTAAGTAACAAGTATCTAACCGCTCTGAAAATATAACCTTTTAATTATATCGCGTATGATTTTTTTTTTAACATATTATTATTTAATTTGTCAAATGGATTTTATTTCACTTGTATTGATACCGATTTTTCAAGTATTAGAATAATATAATTTTTTTTAAAGTAAGTAATAATTATTTTAATACTAAGTGTGATTGTTTAAAGCTTGTTTAGGTATAGTATGTATACCATTTCATTTTATTTTATTTTTAATAATACTTTAACTTTAAATTATTATATAAATCCATTTAAGTTATAAGTTACATTTTATAATGTTAAGTTTTTATTGGCTTTTGAAAAATAGACAACATTACTATAACCGAATTATTATGAGTTTATATATTAAATTATGTATAGATAATATATTGTACTTGTGTAACGCAGTTTTAAATTTTTTTAAAAATATGTGAATTGTACACGAAAAATTGTGATTAAATTTGATTTGGTATTAAGAATAAAAAAAAAAGTATGATGATAATATTATAATAATTTTTTATACATTAAACGCATTGAAGTATTAAATATTTACTATCAATTAAATTTGATAAAATAAAATTTATTTTTTACTTGTATATTATTCTTATTAATTAATACTTCATACATTTATTTTAATGAATTTTAAACAGGGTCTTCGAATTTGTTTGTCGAATTTGTATTAGTTTTAAACTTAATTTAAGGTTTTCGTTATTATCCAACAAGTGTTGAGAATTAAAAAAGAAGAAAATAATTGTATAATATTTCGATGAAATGGAAACATCTATTACGGTGTAACCTTCATCTACGGCAATAGTAGCATTATGAAAATATTATTATAATAATATATTAATATTATATTCGTTTCGAACCAATTTGACACTGCCCTTCGACCCGCGTGAACGTTAATACTACTACGTACTAATAAATCGGTTTCACCGGCTGGCAATTAAATCGGAAAAAAGTAATAACAACAAAAACAACAGGCACGTATGGTAAATTAATAATATAATATATTATGTTTATGTAATGTGCTCCAGAGATAACGGGCCGGGCTCGGCTATGAAAACAATATAAATACCGTCAATCGGCTAGCGACTTGGACCATATACCTTCAGTACCACCTACCCGCGCAATCGTACTGCTGTTCATTCATACTCTCAAACTTTCACGACTATACGACAACATGGAAGAATTCTTTGTCGGAAAAAAGTTCATCGTTACCGGTGCCAATGCAGGTAAAAATCGTTTACAAAAAAATTTTTTTTTTATTAATACACAATGCGATCGGTGGTTTATAATAATATTATATTTTATTTTATTATTTCGATCGGATATACGGTATTATATTAATAATTATTATAGTATTTTATCGAACATCAAACAATTAGGTCTACTATGAATAATTTACAAGATAATTACATCTGAATATTATACATCTTCCGACGGGTTTACCTACTGATATTTAAAAACGAGTTTTTTTAGTCGGTCTTTCGAAATTCGAAATTATTTTATCTACGTGACTTTGGAAAAACTTGAAACCAGAATCTTTTACAGTGTTCGTTTTCTTTTTCACCCCGTTCTATAAGTTAGATAATTTTTATAATTTTTTACCGTCGCATTGATTTAGGATATTTGATGTGTACAGATTTTAGTAGGTATTACTTTTAAATTTGTGATAATTTTATTTCAAGTAATGATACTCATAGGTATGACATATTTTGATATAGGTTTGCCATAAGTAGTTATATCTATGAATTATGATATTCCTGTATTGTTAGTGTATTTGAATAACTTTAAGTTGCAATTTTATTAATTCTATAAAAATACTGATTTTAAATAAATGTAACATGATAATATTATATTTAAGCTTTTAGTTTTATGGAATAAAATAAAATATTAGTAGGCAAAAGTAATAATACCTACCTAAAATATGTATTTATGTGAATTTGCAGTAGTTAAAAATTTATATGTGCTGAGATATTATTTTAATTTAAGTTTTATGTTCATAGGGAAAACCCAGTTAAAAAAAAACTATTATAACGACTGTTGTATACTATTATTAGGACTTTTCAATTGCATTGCGTATCACATTAAAATTATAATAATAACTCAAACAACTTAATATTATTTTGCTTTAAATGAATTATGTAATATTGATAGATAAACATTTTAAACAAATAATTGTTGATGTAACAAAGCGAAAGCGATAATAAGATATTTCAGTAATAAATATTGTATTTTTATATATTCTTATAGTTTTTCGTTGAACAACAATTTGTTTTAAAGTATTGAAAATAAATTAAATCTCGTATAGTATTGTATTTTAATATTGAGAATGTGATTATAGGAATTGGTGAGACGATCACTAAACGTCTAGTGCAATTGGGTGCTCACGTTTTCGCTGTAGGACGTGACCCAAAGAAATTACCACCGGCCGGACCTAACTTAACTCCAGTTTGTGCAGATGTAGGTGATTGGAACTCATATGATATTATTAAGAAATTGGGACCAGTCCATGGATTGGTGAACAATGCTGGAGTTGCATTCATTGAATCTTTCTTTGACATGACACAAGAAGGATGGGACAAGTATGTATTTTTTCATTATTATTATTTAACATGAGTATTCGATAGTATTCTAGCAAAAATAATTAATAATATTAATATACTTTTATTATAGAATTAATAATTTCATGATTTATTACTTATTAATTACCTACTTATATTTTGTTATACATCATATTGATAACAGTGTTTAGAAAGATCATTTTAAAATTGAATTAGTCGAAGTTCATTTTTTTTAAGGAACATATTATTGCTTATGTTGATATTTTAAGACTTGAAGTTCTTAAAAAAAATAATAAATATGTATGTTAATAATTTTTTTTTTTTTTTTATAAATATTTAAATCAAACGTACAATTTATAATATGATATAAAATATTTTATGCTATAGTTTTAAATTTTAAATTCTAAACCTCCAAAGCTAAAATTGTCTAACTTTAAAAACAAAAAGCTTGAGTAATAATCAGCGTATGTATTCAAAGTGATTTGTTTAACATATTCTATTATTAAATAAATTAATGTACATTGAAACATTTAAAATTTTAAACTCATTAATATTATATGGGTGTTGAAAGATAACTTGAATTATAAAAATGATCTATTCTAATTAAAATTAAATAATGTTATAAGATAACATTATCTTTTAAAATAAATTTGAAGGGATATCAATGGACACCTGGTTCTACATTTACGTTTCACTACATTATGTACATACAGATCTTATTGTATCATAATGTAACATATTGTTGATTTACCAAAACAAAAATATAACCAAATAGAGAAATCAAAAAAAAAAAAAAAATCTTTAAATTACTTGTCAAAAATGAAATTACAATATTATTATTACTATTGAACGTAATTTATTCAAATACTGATGTTTTGTGAATTGTTAAAATAAATGATTTTTATTGATATTTTATTAACAATTTGTAGATTTTAAATATTTTAAAAGGTAGAATATTCAGAAAAACGTATTAATTTTCTATAGTTTCGTAAATACAGTATACACCATATTATTAAAAGTACATTTAATATTAATAGTAATTATTATTCCGAAATGTACAATGTACATTCTGACATATATTCATACTTAAAACATCAACATTACAATATGTAAAACATCTCTGCTGGTTTTATTATTTAATAAAATATGAGTTCAATATAAACCTAATTTCAACTAAAATAAGATTAGAATTGGTAATATTATTTGCTTGAATTAATTAAAAGCCATCGATTTAATATTTTTAAAACATTTGCTTTCTCAGAACATTAAACATCAATGCAAGAGGAATCGTTCGCATAAGTCAGGCAGTAGCACAGAACATGAAGGACGCTGGAATTAAAGGGTCCATTGTTAACGTGTCCTCGACAATTTCTGAAGTATGTATTATACATTATATTATATTAAAGTTAAGAATCACAGATTGCCTGTACCTAAGTGTATTTGTTAATATTTTTAACGTCAATCAATTGTAACCGTGAGTCACACTAAGCTCATAAAATAAATATTAGGTACATATATTTTTCTTATTATGGTTATGATCCAATTAAATTATTACAACTAATAAACTGTTATCTATTCGATGTACGTAAAAAGTACATACATATCATATCGATTATAATAATTATGAATGATGAACTTGGCGGTTATTGTTGTCCGGTAAGAATCAAACTATAATTTTAATATTTAATAATATATTGGAATAATACGGCTAGAATGATAGTTAAATAATATTTATAAAGCTATTATATGATATTATTATATTTAAACTTTTTAAATACGAATAAGTTCACGAATATCAACATTTTTTTTTTTATATATTTAAAATTGATAAAATGCTCACATCTATGACCTTATAATATATTAATAGTAAATTAATCATTATACACATGTAACTACGTATATTTTATATATTTTAATACTATACATAATTAATTATTTTTAAGTAAAAAAACTATCAGTTTTAAAATGGTAACTGTTTTTTTTTATATACAATAATTTATTAAATTTAGCAAAACGTTTCAAGTGACTACCTAAAACACACTGAAATAATTTTAGAAAAACAAATTTTATATCAATGATTTCTCAAAAATTAACAAAATAGTTTGATTATAAATTATGAATGCATTGTATGTATAAAATACATAGTGCACAGTGCGCATTCGTAATACATAATTATATTATATTTAATATTAGGTATGCATTAAATTTAAAGTAATATTTTACACTTATATTTACTTAGGTAGTGAATTATTTGAATTAACTTAAAATCACCACAAGTAGGTAAACACTATAAACATAATATATTAATTGAATTATTATTATTGTAGAGAGCTATTCCAGACCATACGTCATACTGTGCATCAAAAGGTGCAGTCAATCAAGTGACAAGAGTTATGAGTATCGAGTTGGGAAAATTGGGTATCCGTACCAACAACGTCAACCCGACTGTGGTTATGACAAAAATGGGTGCTAAAGCATGGTCAGATCCAGAGAAATCTAACCCAATTTTAAGTAGAATACCACTTGGACGATTTGCTGGTAAATATATACACATAATACAGAACTATATTTTATTAAAGTACTTGTATTCTTAGTAGTTCTATTTTGTAAATTATCAACTATATCTTCTTTTTCTTCATACGTATAGAAGGTCTATAATATGTCTTAATACTTCCAACAGTATTTTACATTCTAGTAAATCATATCACCTCTCTTATTTTTCTAAGAATGAGTTTCAGTAGGTAGTAATTATTGCTGTATTACGTATAAATGTATTTCTGTTTTATTATAACCCAATTAAATATTATTATAAAATATAAGACTCCATAAAAGTATAAAGTTTAAAAAATGCATAATTTAAAACCATAGTAATATTATGATGTTATGTTAGTTTTAAAATTAATTATAAACTATCTCGTATTATGTATAATATTATAATATAAATACAATAATACATTTATTATTTATCGATTACTCGAGCATTATACTATAAATAGTGTACTAGAGCAGTTTTCCCTATTTTTTTAAAAAATATGAGGAATGTAAAAGTTTAAAGTATTTTAAATAAAATAAATATTTAAAATTCACTTCTGAGCAGTAATTAAATGATATATGCTTACATCAATTTTTTTACAAGTAATTTTTTTTAATAAAATATAGAAATTAGAAACTATGACTTATGAGTAGCTACTTAATTTTTAAAAATATTTATTTTATATTAAATATCTACATTTAAAAATTGTTGAACAGGATTTTGAAAAATTGTGTGCACAATTTAATTTTAGATGTAGCATAAAAATTTAATATATACATTTTAAATTATTATAAATGTATGACTCTGATAAATTAACTAAATAAAAATATATTTTGTCAAAATTAATTAAATTAAATTTTTATATTAATATAATTTATAAGTAAAATTAAAAAAATTCCTATACCTACTTTATTAAGAAAAACAATACAGTTAATTTTTGAAGGAATTAATGATCCAGTCTATTCACAAGTATTCAATTTAATAGACAAATTAATGTTTTATAAAAATATTAGACAATTTAGATTTTATAATAGTATTAAATGTTATATTATAGTATTATTTAGTTTTGTATAATATATTACTGCAGCTAGACTAAATTTAAATAATTTAATTCAAAGCTTAGATTTTTCTAAAAACATGTTAAACAGTATAAATATTGATTGGATATATAAAATTGATTATTTACCTAATTAAATATTTGAATATGATTTTAACAATTGTCATACTCACAAACACACTTTACTGTATTGTTCAAAATAGTATATTTTTACTAAATTCATTTAGTAAAATTAAATAATAATATGTAGTTATTGTTTTAATATAGCTTTAGCTACTATTGTAATATAATTTTTTTATACATTTACTTACAGAGTGTGATGACGTCGCAAATGTCACTCTATTTTTGCTCAGTGACTATTCTACCTATGTAAATGGTGTTTCAATTCCAGTAGATGGTGGATTTTTGGCCAGTTAAACATGGATTACTCAGGAAACAACACTGCTCATATCACGAATGGTCTGAATATTATTACAAGAGAATATAGTTGAATTATTTTAACTTTAAAACGATAACGATTTAAAAATGTAACTTAATTAATTTTTTTACTTGATTGTTTAATTTATACTTCACAAGTTGTTAATTATTTTTTGTAATACGTGTCCAAAAAAAAAAAAAATTAGCTTTAAACTGTCTTTGCACGTCAAATTTAAATAGATATACATGATTATACATTTGTTTCATTTTTAAGAATAAAATGAAATTTTAGTTTATTACATTTTGTACCAACATTTTTTTTTCATACTTTTGTTATATAAAAAAGTAAGCTATAAATATAGCTGGCTATGTACAGCTTTATAGATTACTATTGATTATTATTTAGCTTTACATTCAAGAGTATCGTATCGGGTTATTTATTAAGAGGCAAAACGCATACAATTATACTTATGTCGTGTAGACTGGCAATAGATCGTACAGAAAAATAATATCAAACCGATCAAATGATGAATCAGTAAAACACGACTTTAACCCAACCTTAATACTAAACAACTTATTGCGTATAAGGTTTTATTACTTTACAAAAATATAAATGATTTTATTGAAGTCCAAATCGAATTAATAATGTTTTTCAAAAAAAAATAAACAATTATCGTAATCTGACTATTTCACAAGGTGTGAGAGTCCTTTCCCGAGAGGCATGTTTTTGTACTAAATTTTGTCGGTTCCGATTCCACCTTCACGATTTGGAATCTAAAAAGCTATCATTAAAAATAAAAACTTAATTTTTCAATTATTAAATCATATATTTTGAGATTATAAAACTACAAAATATAGAATAGTATATAAACGAACACATATTTGAACTTTTAAGATTTTGAATTTAACTTAAAAATTAAATTTGGTAAAATAAAAATCAATTATGTAAGCTTTGATTTAAAAATTCACTGTAAATATATATATATTTTTTTTACCTGTATTGAAATAATGAAACTACTAGTTAGATTTTATCAAAAGAATTCACAATTTGTACAAAGTGTTACTAAGCTTAGTGTAACGCGTGCGAATAAATATATTTTTGGTTTTTTGATTTGGTGTATAGATGCTATTTTCGACAAATTTTTTCGACTATTTAAACGCAACATTTTTCAAAAATTATTTTTCGATTGGGTGTTTATAAAGATAATAAACATATATATTTTATATCATTTAAACTTAATTGTAATTTAAAAATAAAATAATAAATATTTCGTGAACAATAAATTCTATGTGCTATAAACTTCAATATTTGACCTTAGTTCGACCGTTTTTGAAAAATGACTTTAAATAAGTTCTATATCTTTCTAATGTACTAAAATTACTTTTTTGATTTCTGGTATCAATCTACTTTAAAATTCTAAGCCAATATTTATTTGTACTCAAAAATAAAAATACAATATAATCTTTTACCTATGTCAACAGTGCATCATCGTATAAACCAATATGTAAACTGTAGCTATTATATTTTTATTTTATACATATTTAATTTTAATATAACCCCATATCGTTTTAACTATAAAATGTATATTAAATTATGATATAGCTAGATGATAATTATATTTGGTAAAGTTGTAAATCGCATATGTAATACACGACACATCATGATGAGGTTTGAGAAAGGGCATACAATAATAGTTACGAGATATTATGAATATTTTTAAATTATTTATTGTCATTCAGAGACCCGGATAAGATTTGTTTAATGCCAGATGCTGTCCACTATCTATAGTTTAAAGAATTCTGATTTAAAATATTAAATCGTTGTATATTTTATTTCATATGACAGTATAGTACTTTCTATCTGTGATATTTTTTGAAAACTTCTGTTTGGCACTACAGTTTTTAATTAATTAATTATAAAATATTTTAAAATAAAATAATAAGTATTTAAAATCAGTAGTATTACTTAATGAAAAAAATAATAATAATAATAATATTATTTATTTTTTTTTTTTTAATATTTATTTTGTCTAACGTTTGAAAATAATATTTGATAGCGCTAAAAAACCTCGATAAGTTAACTGCAGTATAACTTATTGATATTTTTTAATTAATTCTGTAGTACTTGTATATTGAAAAAAGAAAAAATGAAAATATAAATGAAAACATTTTGTATAGCAAATTAATTTTCAAAATACTAAGAATTGTTTTTATAATATGTGAATAAATAATAAAATACTACTGATTGGTAAATGTTACCTCTGTTTTTTTTTAAATTTTAAAATTTTTTAATTGTTGTAAGGATAATATTATTATGATTATAGATACAATTGAAATATAAATTATTTAAAATTACATTTTATAAGGTTTAATGACCTGAAATTAAAAATTCTGCCAAAATTTATATATCTTATTTATTACTTTTTATCAGTTGTATGATGTACCTATTTTATATTATAACTACCATAATATGCATTTGTAGATTGTATTTTATACATTTTCGAATTACATTTTAAAATATTTCTGCAAATTGTATTGCATTATAGTTTTAGATATATTAATATTTAGAAATAGAATTGTATTAAATAATCAATTAAATATAAATATTGTACTTTATAACACTAATATCTAGTAGTTATAATTTCAATAGAATTTTCAATACATTTAAATTTAAAAAAATAATAATTTTAACGATAGAATGTACTATCAAAAAGACTACCAGTGGATTAGGTACCTCAGCTTAAAATAGTTGTGGAGTAGTTCACTGTTAAGAATATATTATGTTAAGTTTGATTTAATGTATTATCTTTGTAAACGATTAACTATCTCTAGTTGAGACGGTATGTCGATCTAAATATAGTATATACATCACTAAGTACATATTACATGTTATGATGAATTTTTTGACATTGCTACTAAAGTACTTTATTATACTATTAAAATTATGGTTAATTATTTATTTTGAGTCAATACGACTTTACCGTAAAATAGTGTGAATAAGCTTAATATGTTATAAATAGATAATATCTAAAATTAATCTACGTTGGTACATATTTTTAAAATGTCAATTTTTTTTTTTTTAATTATAACAAAATAATGAAAACCATTATTCATAATTGTAATTTTGTCCAAATTTTTATTTCAATTTCATATTTATAGGTACAGTATGAAATTGTATCTGCATATTTTTATACAAA